>NW_028323676.1:0-34437 GCF_984573655.1 Nuphar pumila | reverse complement strand
TGAGGTGTGGGTGATTTCAGCGGTGCAATGACAGCTTCCGCGTGGCGTGTCGCAAGTTGCACCTTCACGGCCTGCGACCTGGTGGCGACGCATGTGAGGTGCGCTGCTGCCAGCGTGCTGCTCAGACAGAAGCTGAGTAGCGGCCACCACTGCTGACTCAGATAGTTCACTCGCGCCTCTGCTGTTTCGCACGCCTGCATGGTAGCATGTAATATTTGATGTGATGACTGATTCCCAACTACTTCTTGGAATTGCCAATGCCCATGTGATTGCGGTAGTGTTGTAATGAGATACATCATTACATCACATAGACAATGGCAGGAAATAATCAACAAGCACCAAGGACAGCACATGAGATACATGATCATCATCACAAGGCCGGGGGGGGGGGAAGGGGGGACGGTACCCACTATCTCCATTATCTTCATTTGCATAATGAGGAGGGGGTGATTTGTGGATAGTATCATTCATTTTTTCAACTTGACTTTGCAAGTATGAGAGCCGGTTTGCTTACCGGTGATCACCACCGCCTACGTCCCCCAGATGTAGCAGGTGATGCCTGGTGATAGCTGCCTCAGTCTCACTGGTAATCACTGAGAACTGAGGCAGCTATCACCAGCCGTGCATAAGCTTCTAGGACTTCACAAGAATGACGTTGTTGCGATTCAATGTCATTGAGTAAGTATGCTCGCTGGTGAAATGCCTGGATGAAACATCATGTTGGCTTCCAGTGGAAGCCCACCTGTAACGAACCCTGAGCAGGGCACGATGCCAGCCAATACCTTGCTGTGTCCAACCCACGGAAGCAAATAAAAACAGGCACACAGCCCACACAGCTCCCTGATGTATCTTGTACGGCCAGAAAGCTGGTCTATATCGGTTGCTCAATTGGACTCACCTGTGTTTCTGCTGCACATGAGAGCACGCTCCGAATGACTAGCATCAAAAGAAACCTCAGGAGGAATATGTTCACCACAACGGAGAAGGCATGGACGAAAGCTCCCACGGCCAAGACTCGTTTGAGGGCATCCAAAATGGTTGAGTCATACACAAAGAAGATAGCGGTCCGATGTATTCTCACCGCCATCATACACCCGTGCAACCTGAAAACGCCAGAATAATCAGGAGGCTGACAGCGGAAAAGGAGTTATTGTCATTCCATACAGCAAAGTTAAGCATCGGAAGAGTTCAGGCACCCATTCAAAAGTGCCAGCAGCGCATCAGAGTTGCATTAAACGACATTTCGACACACCAATCTTCGTAGGCGAGCCTGAAGTTGCCCCACAAGGAGGATGGGGCCACATCAGTAGTGGCGACAGGTGGCGCCATCGTATCCCGGCTACATCATTTTCAGCTGTACATGGTTCGTGTACTCGATGTCATGTGTGCGAGCAATATACAACTGTGGCCAGCAGCGGCACTGCCTGTGCCACAGGCTGATGCAAACGCCAGTCGATACATCCCCGTCACGAAAGGGTTGGAGTCTGAGACACCGTCCTCGAGTGACATGGCAAGCGCATATGCTGACACGGCATGTGATGGGACGATATGCCATCTGCAATTATGTGTTGACTGACTTAAACGCTTCGTTGCGCATAAATGCTATCACCCAGGCTTGTTGATGTCTGGCTCGTCTCCTCCCGCGATGATAGGGTACTGAAGACTTCTGATAAAGCAGCACATCGAGGCGGTCTGGGGTTTTCTGACGTTTAAACATGATGGGATTCGTACGGTTCCGACTTGTGTGCAATCGCTGCATGTCGTCTACGATAGGATTTTTGAGTTCGACGCTGGTCTCCACAAGGCTCCACGCTTCTTTCGCAGGGCCAACAGCTTCAGCGAGTGCCGGTAGCATTCCTCTGGAGGTTCCTGGACCAGGTGCAAGTCATGCCAAGAATACAAATTTCTTTGTGCGGGAGGTAAGTGAGCGACGTTTGTTCTACGTTTGTGCCCTCTCGCCACTCTTCCACTCTTGCGAAGCTGAACCACCTGGGAAGCACCATGGGTGATTTATCCTGACCGTCGACCGTAACGTGATTTAAGGTGGGATGAAGCTTTCTGGGATGGCAATCCAATGAATATATAGCCGGCAAATGTTCTGAAATCTTGGCTAATGTACGGGCACTGGGCCAGCTACGAGGCAGCTGTCATTCCAATCGCTTCAACCAGCGCTTGCCACGTCGCAAACAAGTACTATCACTCAGAGTGAAAGGGAAGGACGGATGCGAGTATGGAATATTCCATGATATTCTTGGCGGGCGGCAAACCATCGATAACGATGCTAGGTACATAGGTCACTCTTGTCCAGTTCAGGGATGCACCAGGAAACCACGTTATGGTGACAAGACAAGCTAAAGTCTTCGAGAGTTTGTAGATGTACCCCGGGCCTGCCGTTCATGGGAATTCGTTCTCACTATTCACTTGCGTGCGATTCACGGAAGCTGCTTCCACAGCACGACGCTCGACATCGCATCTACAACCAGTGCTAGCGTCTAAAAGGATGGCCTATTTCAACCGACAACCGCCCATGCAGGCCATTGCAGTACTGGACTACCCCAACAAACTCGAGAAGCTACTGCTCAAGCCACAGCGGGAGGTGGCAGTTCAGCTGGCAGTGTGCATGGACAATGGAGAGGTGGAGACCTTCTCTGGGTACAGAGTGCAGCACAACGATGCCCGTGGTCCCTACAAAGGAGGAATACGGTATCATCCATTGGTAGACTTGGATGATGTCCGCTCGTACGTTGCTCACTACGCCACCGACTCTCTTGAGATGTATAGCCGGAAAAGGCTCTTGCTACTCTGAGGGTTGCATTGCCAAGTAAGCTGGGGTTGACGTTGTGACGCAAACATCACCCATTGCATGTATCACTGCTGTGAGTTGCCATGCATTGTGTGCTGATGCCCCTTAGGGCATGCATAGGGCGAATGGTTGCATGAGGTTCGCCCGTCAAGCTCTGCACCAGTCACCCCTGCCTGTGGCTCCATGTCAGCATCAATGGCTGACACTCGATCCGAGTAAAGATGACGATTGACAAGTGTACGACATCAGGTCACCAGATGGGCGATCTGTTAGAGAAACTTTTCTCAAAGGTCAGCACAGTACCGGACAACATGTTGCGTCCTCGACTCGTTCCGTGCCTGTTAGCGTTGCGTAGTCAAGCCAAGAATCTGCAAAGGGCATGACCATGACCCCAACTATCAGCAAACTATCAGACCAACTATCAATCTAACCGTACTCCTCTTTCCTAGCTCGTGGCAGGATAGCTGGTGGTTTGTGCATGCAGCGTTTTGCCAGATTGTGAGATTTGCGAGTCCAGATGCCCAAAATGCAGGAATTGTCTGGATCATGAAGGTCGAAACCCGAGCTGAGGAACCACCGTGTGTAGGTTGGCAAGTTTGATGACGTGGAAGACAGCCGTGATGGACATCCCCTTTGGGGGTGCCAAGGGAGGAATATGCCTCAACGTGAAGCAGTTGTCCAGCCGCGAACTGGAGCGCATCACGCGCAAGTTTGTGCAGAAGATTCGCACCGTAATCGGCGTGTACGAGGACATCCCAGCACCGGTATTTTCCCCACGTGCTGGGGGGGGTTGGCTGCATTGACATCCGTTACAGATCACACGTCGCCTGCACACCCAAAGTTGCAACAGATACATACATGGACGCGAAGTCCCTCAGGATTGCAAGCATTGCCAAAAGCCACATCAGAGCGGGCAGGGGGTTCCATTCGCACTGCGTTGCCATCTGACTTTCTCGCCTGTTGCCACCACGGTTTCCCTGCGGCTCTGCTTGGCTCATTGCCCATCGGATGTGCGAATGAACATGGAACTGCGTTGGCTCTGCTGGGCTGTATGCAGACGCGCCATCGGCCAAAAAGATATCCGTGGGGAGATGCTTTCAGGCGTCGCCTAGTGCGATCAACAGCTCGTCGTTTGTAGGGGAGTGCAATTGCTGGTCCACATTGCATAGCAAGAAAACAACGAAACGCCAACCAAATGATCGATCTCAATGGCTACACCATAGAGGAGAAGGTGGAGATAGCAAAGAAGCGCCTATTTCCTTAACAGCGATTGGTGTCACGAACGCTGCTGTAGGACGGCTAATTCATGAGGCAGGGTGGGACTAGAAAACCTTATGGCGCCTGAGATGCTGTGCTGGCCGTGCAGGACATGAACACGAACGCACAGACCATGGCGTGGATGTTCGATGAGTACAGCAAGTTTGCTGGATTCTCCCCCGGTGCAGTGACGGGGAAGCCAACCTGGCTGCACGGATCGCTCGGTCGCGAGGCAGCGACGGGCCGCGGCACCGTTTTTGCCACGCAGCAGATGCTCAACGCGTACGAGGGCTCCCCATCTCTTCAAGGCAAAACATTTGTTGTCCAGGTCCGAAAGCAACATTCAAGCCAGCGTGTTGTCGCTGCAGTCCTGCATGAGTCAGCTGCCGTGACATCACCAAACATTAGTCGACATCGCATCGTGATGTGTGACATTCGCACCATCCGCTTCTATGCTAGCTGCCCTTCAGATCAGTGAAGCCTAGAAATCATGGTCTCTACTCTCATCGTAAGTGGCCTCAAGATGAGGAGAATGGTACACTTGCTGCCAACACTCAGTTGTCCACTCGTTCACCTGTGACCCATTACTGTGGATGTCCAGCTATCTGCGGGACGCTCCCATTCTGATGCTTGTGGTGTAACGAGCTCGAGCCCACAGTGTTTGGGCAGTGCTTTGCTAGGCCCTGTCAGTCTTGGGGTCCGCATGCCCGACCCATTGCACGTATTTTCGGGACGAAATTGGGGACGAAATTAAACCCATTTTGGGTTAACCAAACACTGTGTTTGAGCCCTTGGTCGGAAATGACTGCTTCAAAGCAGTTAGTTCAATTGCTGACGCCGAGGTACTTGGGAGCAAGCAGCACAGCGAGGTGAGCAAGGTCCACGTCAAAACAAACACACATCAGGCCAAGGTGACGCAGCGAAGTCAGCAACGTGAGGCAACAGAGTGTTTTGTCAGTGATCTCGGGAAATGCGAAGTATGTTGTGCCATGCTGCAGGGCTTCGGCAATGTGGGGTCCTTTGCAGCAGAGATTCTGCAACAGAACGGTGGCAAGATACTCTCCGTGAGTGATTATGACACATGCCTGTATGACCCCAAGGGTCTGGACATCCCTGCGCTACGGGCCCACTACAAGCACAAGCCGCTCGCTGACTACCCGCATGCTGAGAAGTTGGGCAAGCACGATGGCCTGTACCTTGAATGCGATGTCCTCGTGCCTGCCGCGATTGGCGGTGTCATCACCCGTATGCTCTTCCACCCTCCTCTTGCTGTTTTGCTCCATTGTCCTTGCCAATGCTCCTGTGGATGCGGTGGTGCTGTACATGTATGCATCGCTTTGTGCTCTTTAGATGCATCTAAAAGTGGATGAGCAGCGTCATGTTCAGCATGAGGTCTAGTCCGGTCCCTATAGGAAATGGTACAGCTAGTCCAGAGCTTTTAGACTTATATATTGATGGGCAGTGTTTCGCCAGGCAGAGTGAGTTTTGGGTTAAGATGCCCAATCATGTGTGAAATGATGCCTGAATTTGGGGGACAGAAATTCAGGCGTGCAGGCATTCAGGAAATTGGGGTCAGACCCATTCTGGCGAACTCTGCCGGTCGCTTAAGCATCAGAGCAAGATGTTGCATGCCTATCTCCGTCTACGCCCCCTTCATGCGTACTGTATCCAAATTCAGGTTGCAACTGATGTGAACAGTTGCCCATGGCACTTCGGTTGACAAGCAGTATGCGTGCAGATGAGAACGTAGACAAGCTGCAATGCAAGTACCTTGTGGAGGCTGCCAACTCGCCAGTTACGCCCATGGCAGACATACGGCTGCGGGAGCGCGGTATTCCCGTGCTTCCCGACATCTACACCAACGCGGGCGGTGTGACCGTCTCCTTCTTTGAGTGGGTCCAGAACCTCCAGAACTTCACGTGCGTTGCCCTTTCTGTGACATGTATTTGGGGGCCCTGTGCCAATGCAAGAAACATCCCATTCCTTTCCCGCGCGCCACTGAAGATGCATGAGTTTCTTTATTGGTTCACAAGCTTGAACAAGCCGACACGAGACAGAGAGAAACTATTTTGGATCATATCCCTAACTTACATGGCGCCTCTGCCAGTGATGTAATTGGATGTAGTCAATGTTTGCCCACTGGCAGATGCACAATGTCATTGCCAAATTTGTGTGCGGCGTTTGGAGGTGAGTGATAGTTCTGTCTAGTTGACGACGATCCGCTGGAGTGCAGATGGTCTGAAGATCAAGTAAACGAAGAATTGGAGCAGAAGATGGCCGCCAGTTTCAAGGAGATCTGGGAAATCAAGCAAGATCCTAAGTTTGCACACCTGTCGTTGCGCACTTGCTCATTTGTGCTTGCCCTACAACGTGTCGTGCGAGCTCATGTGAACCGAGGCTTTGATTGACACATGAGTTGGTGTGGTTGAGAGATGCTCAGCCATAACAATATGCACTCGTGAGTCAGCCATGATGAGCACATCTACTTCACATGTTTGAATTGATTTGGGCAACACATGAAATGTAATGAGAGGGACTGTGTGCGCAGAGCGATCATGTGACAGCACATCCTCGTAAATCATATGAACTCTTGTTGTAAGTGAATCCAATACACAAAACAAGATGCCCTTGCTTCCGGTGATGGCAGTGGAAGCACTGATTCCCAAGCAGGAATTCGCCTTCACAATGTCCATGGATGCGGTAGTGCTGTAACAAGATACACCAACCACGAAAGATTACAAATTCAAAGGGCTGTTCAATCCATGCACGCCAGACAAACGTCAGCTCAGTGACGTCGACATTCTGTGAACCATTCACAGCACCCAACGAAATCTTGCAGGAAAACAAGGCGCTGAAAGACGTGGCTCTGCTGCATTGAGCATGAAGCTGCTGAGTGAGCGCGGTGCAACCTGCACACGAGAGCCGAAAACAAGAATACGGTAACCAAGCAGATAGCTGAAAGGCCAATGGTAGCACCGAGCATCGAGCCCCCCAGCTGCCGCTTCTCAAACCTCGCCGACACCGTAAAAGCAACACCAACGCCTGCGCTAGCGATAGCCCAATTGACAAACACCACCGGGGTCATCAACACCGTGTGTGACAAATGCAGCCGTTTCACTTCGGCCGCATCCACCACATCCCGCACTCTGTTGAGCAGCCGTGAGAGGGCGCTGAAGAGAAACAAGGAGGAGAGAGAGAGCAGCAGGCTGACAAACCAGCTCACCGCAAAACCGCGCCTCACCCAAGCAGTCACAGACTCGTCCGCTGCATTCTGCAGCAATCCAAGAGCAGTCGCTGCACTTGCGGCAAGCACTGATGCAATGAAACTCGCAGAGTTGTTGTCCTCCTTCACGGCCTGGATGTAAGAGAACCACTCGTCAAAATGGCTGCCAGGCTGCAAGGGCGCCTTTTTCAGGTTCCGCAGCGAGGACGGCAGGGTTGCAAGCGCTTGGCAACCAGCGAGATTGAGTGCCTCTAGGGCCGTGAGCGAACGTAAGGCTCTCGGCAGAGAGCTCATTGCTCTGCAGTTCTCCAGATCCAAGGCCACGAGCGTCTCACAGCTATCAACGTCCAAACTCTCGAGCTGAACGCAATTGAATAACGTGACACGTGTCAGAGAGGTTTGACCGCAGAGGCTCAGCCAGGTCAAAGCAGAGCAACCTGTCAAGTTGAGGCGCTCTAGTGACTTGGATGTGCCAAAATGGAGGTACGTGAGCGCGCAGCAGTCAATCAGATCCACAGCAGTGATCCTGCCACAATGATCCAGTTCAATGTGCTGCAGGTCAACAGCTGAGAGCTGCAGGCTGGCAAGACTCGTGCACGTTGTCAGGTCCAGATCGGACAGGTTGCAACAGCCCCGCAATTCCAGCTGGGTCAAGGCTGTGCATCCCGCCAGGTCCACTTTTGCCAGCGCCTTGCCGCGGGAAGTTCCAAGATCTCCACGCAGCTCCTCATGGGGCAGGCGAGGTGAAAGTGTGACCAAAAGTGTGACCATGTTTGTGCACATGCTGACACGCAGAGCCGAGAGCGAATCGCACTCTGCAATGTCAACAGCCTTCAGCGAGCCTCGAAACACGAGATCGAGGCTCTGAAGGCATGGGCAGCCGTTCAGCGCCAAACGCGTCAGACACGAGCTCCCGCTACGCCCGCCGAGTGGCAGCCGTAGTAAGGACGAGCAGCCGGTATGCTGCAGGTCCGTGATGAGAGCGCGTGGGTGCAATTCCAGAAACTTGAGCGAGCGAGACCGATCCAAATGCAAACTCTGAAGCCGCGTGCAGCAATTGAGGCGCAACTCTGCAAGGCGGTCACACCTCCACAGGCGCAGAGCCAACAACGCATTGCAATCATCCAGTTCCAGCGCAGTCAGTGCACTGCATGGCATAAGGTGCAGCCATGTCAGGTTGGAGCACCCTCGCAGGTCCAGAGCTCTCAGCTGTGCACAGGCCATCAGCTCCAGAGCGCTTGCTGTGCAGTTTTTGAGGCTGAGAAATTTGAGTGATGCACACTGTGCCAGCACTGGCAGCGCCTCCAGTGTAGTCCAGTGCACAAGGTCCAGCACCTCGAGTGGGCAGTCTTCATCCAACTCGACTTTCGTGAGCAGACTGCTACCGGATTCCAGCGATTGAGCGACATGCAGCCACGCAAGTCGACCGAAGTCAGTCGATCGCAGCCAGTAAGTGCCACGGTGGACAGCGCATGTGCTCCAGTCAGGTCTATGGCAGCTAGTGCTGGGCAGGAGGTGAGGCCACTCAGGCTCGCCAGCTTTGGGCAATGAGTGAGCTTGAGTGTCTTCAACGCCGTGCATTCGTGGAATTTGACTCTTTGAAGCATCGGGCAGTCCAAGATCTCCACCGTGTGCAGTGCTTGGCAGGATGTGAGCGTCATGGCTGTGAGCTGTGGACACCGTGTCAAATTGAGCTTTCCGACCTTGTTGTGATCAAGGTCCACGTTGTTCATCGTGGAGCAATCTCTCAGGTCAATTTGCTCTTGCGGTGTGGCGCCTGTGAGAGCTTTGCTTTCCTGCAAGTACTTCCATGACAGCTTGATTTCTGCAATCACCTTTCAAGAGTTGAGCCCCAACCACCCTAGGGTTGCAGTGGAGGCAGGCCAGTGATGTCTACACAGACAGCTTGGTGAAATTCACTATGAGAATACTTCTGTCGGTACTTTGTTGCAAAAGAAACAGTTCCGGTTGTCTTGTCAACTTCACACTTGATCGCGGCGAGTGCATATGCAATGGTTGGCGAGGTACCTCAGATGTGGCCAGCGCTCGATTGGAACATGGAACTTGAGCAGCAAGGGGTGGAGGCCGTGGTGCCACCACTGCGGGTGCTGGGAGTGATGGTGCAGCTATTGGGATGAAAACTGTGCCAGAGACTGGTGCCATCTGAGGTGCTGGCTGGCTTGTGCCGTCACCAGCTCCTCCTGCTGCACGTCACAGTTACCTATCAACAACGTTGTGTGGTTTTGATGTGCACAGAAGCGATTGGAGGGGAAAACTGGGATCCGTGTGGCATGTCCACCCATGCCTGGTCGGCGCACTACCACCGTGGGCCACTGTGTGCTACGTGCGCCGCAGTCGCAACTTACGACTCGTAAGCGCGTACCAGATACATTCGGGATGCCACACATCAATAACGCATGCAACTGATTTCTTGAATCCAGGCAACAAATGTCACTGTCATCGAAACGCGGCTGGCCTTGTGCGTGCGACCTTTGCGCTACAATTCGTGGCGTGAAATACGAACACACCGATATCCTTCGTCAGTGCCTACACCTATCGTTGCATTACGTCATACCGAACAGAAATCATTGAGAAAGCCACGAGCACTTTGAAGCCATCGCTACTTGTCTCTCCTGGCTTATCCTGTGAGCAGTAGCCACGAAACATGTACCTTGCTTTGAGGTGATGCTTGAAGCCCATTACACCTGAATACTCGATTGCGAGGACACTCGCTTGCGCAGGCCCATCACACGTACTCATGCAGTGGCGCATTGGCGTTTGAATTTGCGCAACATGCACTGTCATGCTGATTCGTTCGTCACACAAAGTAAGGTTACTCCTGTGAGCCACAGCAGGCCTGAGCTTGCTTAGTGCTCAGACCTGGATCCCTCAACTTCGGCGCAGGCTCAACCATGGCTGGAGGACGTTATTTCATTCCACGTATGATCATCACAACACACGACAGAGACAGCCCTTGGTCGTAGCGCTGCATGTTGCAGCGCTACGACATTCATGCAGCCTGGGCCAGGAAAGATGTTAGACAATTTGCAGTGTGGCGTGACGTTATGACTGCATTGTCTGCCGTGTGCAGAACAGTACACATGCCGTCATGACAGGGCAGCAAGATGCTGCATCTGGCTGGTCTTTGCAAGACGCGAATGAGTGCATAAACCCAGTACAACGATGCAAAATACACACTGAACGTTACCAGATGCAGCAAATGAGCCAGGAAAGGGTGTTGCAAAGGGTGGATGCCACTCTTCAATCACAAACTCGCTCTGTAAATGTTAAAAGAGACGTCAGGAGGAAGTGCCAGCCTGGGAGGCAATGTTACTAGGACGCGGGATGCCCATATTTTTATGTTGAAAGTGTTATATGAAGTATCAACTTATTGCTAGTCTAGACAGAACCAGGGGCAATGTTGGCTTCCAATCAGCTAGGCCGTTGGTTGAATAAATGGACAAACAAAAAGCAGACACCAGCAGTGACTCTTGCAGTGGTCGCTGTCAAGCACGCTCCGAACCGAGCCCATTCCAGACCTGGTAATTGCTGAGCGAATGTGCAGATCCTTGCAAGTCAAGAAAGCTCTTCAGTCTCGCTATGAGTGTGTGAGGCTATGGGGAGTTGATGAGTTGGCATCCAAGTTGGATAAAGCCAGGCCATCATGGCGATCACATCTATGTAGGCGTGCCATCAACATTCCAAACAAATCTTTCGCACGAACTTCAGCGGCACATGCTCACCAGCTGACTAAGAAAAGCTACGGCTGTGTCATACGCATAGGTGCTTGCTGCTCAGCAACATCATTGCAAACAGCAGCAAGCACCAGTGCAGTAGCAACACACCAAATATCAGTCCAAGACTTCTCAAGGAATTTCACCTCTCGCTCGAGATGGGCCATAGCCGTAATTAGCTGGTAAGGGTGGTCACTTCAAGCGCCACAGAGGTGCATGCGGTGCTAGATTATGTGCTGCAGCCTCGCGCCCATCACAAGGGCAGCGTCGGCGCTCCATGTACATATACACCATTATCTCTGGGCTGCCCAACAACAACTTCTCTCCTGCTCAGTGCGACCACACACCAGCTGTGTCGTCACGCATCTCCGTGTCAGCGATTTGCACGACCAGACATCGCGTCGCGCTGAGCGAGGTGCCTGGCAAGGCAAGTGAAGAGCTCTTTCTGGAGACTGTTGCGAGCAGCGGGCTGGGCTGGCTTGATGGGAGATGGCACTAGAAGCGGCTCAATCTGAAGTTGAGGCACGCTCAGGTCGGAGGCCTCACAAGGTGGCGAGGCCGGGGTCCCAAAGGGACGTAGCATGAAACGGGTCTCGCACGCCGCTGAGCACCCCTCACCAGAGGAGCCTGGCAGCGCCGCAAAGAACGACTGTACCTCGGGCGTGCACATCTTGTTGTCGCTTGCAAATCCTGTAGCCATAGGAGGCAGCTGCAGGGGCGCGGTGGCCTCGGGAGTCAAGAAGCGCGACTGACTGACAGCCGGCTCATCTGCTGTGGTTGATGGCATAGAGGGCTCGTGGTCAGAGGCATCGGATGCACGCGGTGCGGGAGTTTGCACGGGCGGGCGGGGGGTGACGGTGATGGTGGGGGGGGGCTTCATGCCAAAGTTGCTGGGGGTTTTGAGGGCGTCTGCCGTCCTTGAGCCACCGCCGTTCCCACTGGGAGAGGGCTTCACCTGCAGAAAAGTGCGCAGATTTGCGGCGCACGTATCAGGGCGGTCACAGGCCTCGGACGTGGGGTCACTGTGAGTGGGGGAGCGCCCGTCCTCGCTGTCATCGGCGTCGCATTCGCCGCCAGACACGGTCATCGCGTAGTCAGCCATGTACATGAGGAGGTCCACTCCCTCACGGCTCTTGGCGTGTGGCGTCTCAGGGGGGGGCATCGACGATGTGCCCACGCTCTTACCGCTACCGTTGCTGCAGGAAGGCGATGATAGCTTGTCGCACGCGTTCCATCCTTCTGCACAGACAGCGGTGCTGTCAGCTGCGTTACGATGGCCAAAGTGCATAGGCATGGCAGCAGATATGCATGTGCCGTATGATATATGGGTGTGCGTTTACAGCGCTAACTCATCCACATGGACACCGGCAACTCCAAGCACTACCTGGGAAAAAACACGTTCACACACACCCATCTTCTGACAGCATGCATGCCCACTGGGTTTGCCCAACTAAAGCGTAAGCATCTACCCAGCAACAAGGCGGCGCTGCACCCTGCAGTGATCTCGTACCTTGACGTTTATCGTAGGGGGCGGTGAGGTTGTTGTATTGGTTGTCGACGTTGCTGCGTGTTTGGAGTGGTTCCATTGCAGACCGCCCTCGAATGCGCCTGGCTGTGGAGCGGGCACGCCGTTTAGTGGTGCCCCACTGCACAAGGGGGTCTAAGGCTGCATCGGCGGCCGCCGAGGCCGCCGAGGGCAACGCGGACTGATGGGTTCTCCTGCCTGCCGTTTTGCGCTTTCTAGAGGACCGGGGTGCCTCGTCAGCAGCCACCTGCACCACCCAGCAGACCCTCATCAGCACGAGAACACACCCTCGCATGACTATGTGGTAGGTCGGATCAGAACAAAGCAACCGGACAATTGGATGCTGATTACATGCCGCAAGTGCTTCCCAAGCAGTACAAGACGATGAAGAAGACATGTCAGGTCAGGATATGGTAAGTGAGGCTGGTCCAGGTACGCTTGCCTCAGATAAAAGTAATGGTAGCACTGAATCCCGAGTAGTTCTTGGAGTTGCCAATGTCCATGAGGATGCGATAGTGTTGTAAAAAGATACATCATCAAATGCTTCCCAAGTAGCACTTGGAGCTGCCAATGTCCATGAGGATGCGGAGGTGTAAACAGATGCAGCATCATCATCATCATCAAGCACAGAACACGGGTCTGGCCCCAAGGCAGGCAATCCCTGACATTCCGAGGCAATCTTGTCCGGCCCTCAATATTGCCGGGACAGCACCCATAGGGATACCCACAGCTCGTGTGATACCACTGGCCTTCTCCAAGAAATTGCTGACAGCTCACCTGCGGCACAAACTCCGCCAGGTTCTCATTGCCAGAACCCATCTGCACGGCGTTGTGATGAAAGTAGCTCGCTTGCCAAGGGGCCACCGCGCCCCAGCTACCAAACTGCAAGTTGGGCGGCAGGGGTGCAGCGCCGAGGGGAGTGGGGCAATTGTCCAGCCCTCGTGTGCCTGTCAGACACTCTAGGATGGAGGGCGTGTGCGCGGCAGAGGGATTGAACATGTCATACTGGCCAAGCGCGGGGTCAAGCATCATGGGAAGTGACCCAGAGTTGAGCATCTCCGGAATGAAGGTAAAGGCTGACTGCGGCATTTGATCTGAAGGGTTGGACCCGCTCATGAGCTGCATCCTAGCAGAGGCCCGCAGGTCGCTGTGCACGGCGGTTGTCGCCTCGCTCGACGAGTCGCCACATCGGATCGGCAAGAGCACACCACCTGTATGCCGCTCCAAGGTAAGCTCCACGCCAGGCATCATGTCCCTAGATGACCGATATCCCTGGATACGTGCATAGATGCGTGCCTGGATGTGTGCTTCCATGCTAGGCCTTGCACATGGTGTTGGAGACATAGGTGCTTGAGACATCACCCTGTGCTAGAGGTACACTAGGAACGTCCTCAGAGGCATGGTGTCAGGCCTAGCATGGAAGCAGGACTGATGTGCAACCACTTTGCCAGGTGCCAAAACCTCTACCCTGAGCCCTAGGCCCTGAATGAACCTTGAGCTTCCAAGAGAGCTGTGCTTTCATAGGTGTGCTGCTTGCGAAACTCTTGACAGCCTGCGTGGCGTGAGGTGTTGTGCTGCACGGGTAACCAAGGAGCAACTGTGAGGCTGAGTGCGATTCCTTGGGCGCAGTGAGCATTCCGACGCGTAAGCAGTAAGAGTGAAGGCGCACCGGGGCGGTCTGCACTGTCGAAAGCATCTAAGCTCGCGTTAGCGCTCTCAACGCGGGCTGCGCGGCGGGCTGGTGGAGGGTTGGAGCGGTGGGAACGTTCCTCGGTGGCAGGTGAGTCAGAGTCGACCTGCACTTTGCCGCGGCCGCCGGACGATTGGCGGGGCCGCATGCCACGAGGGCAGGAGTTGCGGCTACGGAGGACGCTGGGCCCCCGGCGCTCGTGGCGGGGCTGCAGCCCCAGCAGGTTGTTGAGCGACTTGAATGCTAGGAAGCTCTGTAGATAGCCCTCGGGAAACTCCCTGCGGCAGGCGTTTTAATCAGGCAAGGGGTTGTTCCAAGTGTTTGCAGCCATCTGACGCACTTGAACCGACAGCAGCAGTTGCTGGACTGCCTTGCGAGATGACTTCTGGTCTTGATTCAAGTGCGACAGGTGGCCACTAGAATGTTAAGCGGACTGTGAGGGTGCTATATGAGATACAGCTACTGCAGAGAATGGTCCTGCATTTGTTCAGCTTCAGATAGGATGGGGAGGTGTAACTTTCGCGATTCGCTTGGATGTGGCCTCCAGGGTTTCTTTGAGCCATTTAGTTGCTTCTCAGCAGTATGCCACTGAGAGAAGCCAAACCTGGGACAGGTGCAGACTGGTGAACCCACAACACCAACACAATGATAAGCATGCGCAAACGGCAGTATGTGTTGTGCCTTTTGCAACCGTGCAGGCTGGCAAGGAGAAAGGTTGCTCCTGGACTGATGAACCTTGATAGTGAACCTAATGGGTCGAGGGCAATCCCCTCTGCTTTGAGCAACCCAAACCCAACGCAGTTATAAAGCTGTAGGAACGTACGAAGAGTGCGCCTTCCACTGCGTCTCGTGGTCCATGCTTGAGTAGAGCAGCAACTTCTTCAGTTTCGTTCTGGTCTCGGGTTTTAACTTGTTAAACTGCGCATTTGCAGCCCACACGTCGCTGGATGGACGTACATGTGCTGATACTTATGATACATGCCCGCTTGCAGCTCATTGCATATCCACCGAAAGGAGTTGACACTGACGAAACGTGCGATACAGCGCAACGGCTGTTGGAACAGCCGAGTGTCTGATTCAGATTATGATCAGTACACGCGGTTGCAAACAAAAAGCAAAACATAATGTATCGATCCAAGCTATCATTCTTCGTACTGGCGCAAATGTTGTTAATTCCGCGTGCAATGGATGCAACCCCACACATCTTGTGAGATACAAAGGCACATTCAAATTGGAATTTGAATCTGCAGTGCACATCCACTTGAACACAATTCAAACTTACAGATTACCGCGTAGGAACAATGAGCATGCTCGCACCTGTGTTCGAGACAGTGCTTCCACGCGAATCCATAGTGCGTGATAATGCCGTTGTGCGTGGATGGAGTCCACATGAGCGAGAGGGTCGCTTTTGGCGACAGCAATGGCCATCCACAGTCCAACAACCTCAAGATTGTCACAAGAGGGCTGCATGAAACATCACGCTCGTCAGCGTTAGTGTGCGTACTGGCAAGATACTTGAGGCACACAACAGTGCACCCGCCGTGACCACAACACACAACATCTTGCAAGCCACACGTCAAATAAGGATGTGAAGGGACTGACATTGCGAGTTATGTAGTCAATCAAAGCCGCATCTTCCACCTCCGTGAACTTCCCTTTCTTGTGATGCTTGCAGGGTATCGTCCTGATGTGGTTCGCCAGCTCGCTTGTGTTGGCGAAAGCACCACCTGCACCATGGATCAAATGAGCAGCTGTTTTGTCTAACAACTCGTTGCACCAACATACCCGCGAAAGCAAGCATCTTTGAACAAGGTTGCTTTCAAGCGCATGTTGAGTTCAACGCAGATCAAGCCTCAGGTCCGTCAAACAACGCCACAAGCAAGTGCGATGAACGACAAATTGAATGCATGCAGCGCTAATGGTACTGCATGCAAAGGAGATGAGGACACAGCATGCATACAGCCCTCTTGGTCACCCTGCGTTCACACCGCCATCAGAGAAAGCCAGTAATCAAAGCGCAATACATATTGACACGATCTGGTTTGTTAAAATTGATGCTATGTGAAACACATGCAACAATCAGAGTGCAAGCAGCTAATGCTAATGAACACAGCAGCGTGTCAGGTCCGGGGCGCACCAGGACCAACCAGCACCCTTTGACGCGCGGAAGCCATGCTTGGAGAGTGAAGAAATCTTAACAAGTTTGTTTTACTAACGACTCTGCAGTGCTATGCTGGCAATGGTTTTGCTCTGACGATAAATTTAAATCATGTCATGTAAGGTATTACTCAACCGGTATCGGCAACACAGCAGGCCCAACACGGAAACGCGACCTGGACGGAACGACATTCAGGTACTGAGGTGTAAAGGCCGATGGCAGATGAGTATCTTGGCCAGTCCTCGACCTCGGGCCATGGCTTTGAATTTAATTTGGTAGCGTCGCTCTCTATGACTGGATATCTCGAGACAGGATTCCCGCCATGCTATGTATGCAACATCACATCCATTTTGCATGCCCCAAGCCGGCCACATTGAACAGGAAACCTCTGTACAGATTGCATGATTTTTTCATGACTATACAAGAGTTCAGACAAATCGAGCGGACTGTGGTGATTGGCAAGGTTCTAAGTTTCCGGGGTGTCCCACAATCGCGTGCGCAGTATCTCGCAACATTTCGCATCCTTTTGCGCTTTCCTTCTCAATTGCAGCAGAATGCAATCCACACAAATACTTTACTGTCTAATGATCGCTTGCAGTTCAGAGAAAGAGTTAGCTGTGGAGTTCTGAGATGTCCTTCTGTTCATAAACATGTTAACCCTGGATTTTGGAAGTCGCCATGAAACCAGGCTTGAAGCACAGCCGCGCGCAGGCCGGAAGCTTCCGTGATGTGGACGCTTTGTCGCGCAGGCACATTTCGGTCTGAACTAGACACCTGTACATGCTTGCATGCATGCGATTGCTGGATGCAATCCACGCACAGCCCAAAACCTACGTATCGATAACGAGAGGACCGAAAGAGTCTATTTCCTCGTCTCACCAACAACCGAGGTCAGTGCAGGCTTGCTCACACATCACACCAGACTGTGCACTAGCGTCAATGTTTTGAAAGGGCTGCACATGCTGATTGTGAACGCAGGTTGACGTGCCCCTCCAGCCTGCACACCGATACCATGCGCGCAGGATTCATCGGCGTGTGGTGAATGTTTTGGCTGCAACCACCACACAGTGTGGCACGCTTGTGTTCTTTGCAACCAGCACACAAAGGTGACAACATACACGTCATGACGACCTGAGGCAATTCAGACACATATAGAAGCGCCTAGATGGAAAGTTTGCGTGCAAATCCACTTGCCTCTATCTGCCAGTTCATCTAGCTCTCGGTTTGGCTCTAAGTTGGTCCCATTGCATCACACTGCGCTGATCAATTCTGCGAAGAATTGCTGCGCAGGTGGGTCACAGTTTCCGGCGTTGGTGATGCAGTGACGTACCTAGCACTTTCTCATGGTGTTGGGGAGTTCTTTCTGCTGTTAAGAACTTGGTCATCGCTAGTTGGAATGCATTGTTACCGTAGGCTAGACAAGAATTGGCCAATCCCCCTGCGTGTCGTTGCCCCACGTTCTTTATCTTCCAACATGATCTGGGAACATATGTAAGTAATGTTCCTTTTGTTGGAATATCCAGGGCGAAAGCCGAGGCGTCCGACCGACAATGGAGAAAGCCGAACAGGAGGCCGGGTAAGATAGGCCGTAGCTGAGGCAGACTACGCATGGGCCGGGGAAAACAGGACGGAGACGGTGACCACGACTGGCATGGAGATCGCACCTCCCCGCAGCGCCACTGTAACAATGAAGTTGCAAATGACTAATGCATGACTTGTTTGGCGTGTTGCAGCTGCGGCGGTTCTGTTCCACGCTTGCAGGGCCTGCTTGACGCTGTACGATGCGTGCGGAAGACGGTGTACCTAGGGATCCGCATTCAATTCTGCAAAAGATGACTGCGCAGGCGGGCCTACGCCACCAAAAACAACTTGCGGGTCACACGGATTTCTAGTGTTTTGGTGACGCGGTGACGTACCTTGTACTAGCCGCGGTGCATGCGCGAGTCGTTACCTCAAGTGGTGATTCCAACACTAGTGTGACACTGGAGCTAGATGTGGATTAAGCGCCAGGACGACTAGGCATCGAATGTGTTTCTTGAGCAATCATCTAGCGTTCTAAGTAAACAAAGCAATTGGGAAATATGATTTTCTCAACAGGTTTTCTTGGCCACAGACCAGATGCTTTCGCGTTTGGTCCCGGCGGCCCTCTCCTCAGGGGTTTGTGTGCATCTCCATCTTGGGAGGGGGACGCAGGTATGTAACAAAGCTTTCCTTAAGGTTGTTTCCTTGAGGTTGAGAGCATGCTGCGACATCCGCTGAGTCTTGCCTCTCAAGTCCGAGTCGTCTTGGCACTTGCTCTGAGTTAGCCGTTGTGGGTTCACATTCTGAAGGTGCAATCGCGTCGTATTGGCACGTGTGAAGCGTCTTGCTTGCCATCGTCTTCATCCTCCTGGCCCCTCTAGTCCTCGGCAGGCCTCAGCTTCTTTCCATTTTCTTGCCCTTCCTCTCTGGCTATTCACGCAGTGTTCGTTTATTTAGTTGTGCTGGTTGATGAATGCCGTTCAGCCACGCAAGCGGACGGACGCTCCAGTGGTTTGGCGGCAAGGGGCAATCCCAGCTTGTGCATTCGCTGCCAGGTAGGTGCACCAGGCTGCAGATAGGAATAGCCCGCATTATGTCACGGACCATAATTTGCACGGTGTTTTGCTGCACATCGTCGATCGTTGACGATCGTAACAGTGGGCCAACTATGATTGGCACCAAAACATCTAAGCCGCTGACACCAATACATGTCCACCGCTGCACGCCTATCCTGCGAACTGCTTCTTTCGTTCTATCCTCGCCCAACGATCGTCGTTTCGTGATCCAATGCTCTGTGGGCGTTCTCAACTCATGGATTTCCCAAGCGTTTCCGGTAATCACATACGTGCCAGGCCTACAGTCCTGCGTCGAGCCCTCGTCAAGCCAGCTGCATTGCACAATGCGGAACCGCCAACAGCAATGCAGACAAACATCCTGGCATCCATAGCTGCGCTGGTGCTAGTCACCGCTCCTTGTGGTATGATGCTTGATGATTGATGTCGATGACTGTGCCCGTTGTTTGATCTTGTGCATGTCATCCATTTTGGGCTTCACATTCATGGCCAAGTAGGGTTGTACCCTACCTTTGCAAACCGCACGTATGCCTGTTGCTGTACACAAATGTTCTGAGACCGATCCAATGTGTGCATCTGCGCTCCCGTATATAACTCAAATGCACGAGATGACTGTATCTCGGCATTAACGACGATTTCGGCGTGTTGCTCAGCTGGGGTCCTGCTTGCCAGTGCCATAGACTATGGCATAGTGCGTGCAAAGCCACATCCCCCACATGACTAATTGTGGGGTTTACTCGCGGACCTATATCATTAGACACATCAGTTCTGCTTCAGGACGTCCTGTGCAGCTACCTGTGGGCTGCATTATCCCAGTAATCATGCCATTGATGGCATGATTGCTGGTGAATAGCACACGCAGTGCACTTGCTTACATTGAACATCGAGACGTCGTTGGTTTCCGTCAAGTAAATAATTAAGTCTGACAAAGTGTCTGCATGTGCCGCCATTGCACCGAAAGGTGCCTTGGGACTTGCAGCACGGCTACACTATCTCCTGCTAGTAGGATAACCTGCCATGCCACGGGACATGTGGATGGCGTTCAACAGTCTAAGCATTTTGTCCAGGTGCAAGTGCAAGTGGGATTGAGTCGATACAGCTCCCTGACGCGCCGCCAATTCCGCAAGTTTTCCAGGGGATGGCAGACCGGAACAGCAAGGTGCTTGCAGATGCAGATGCTGAATTTCAAAAGTCCGACCTGCTTAGCACCCTCAAAGCCAACTCCGAGGCAAATAGAGACGCGTGTGTCCTCTCCTCTCAATTTTTCTGATGAATTCTCAGATGATTTCTCTGACCAATGTGCCTGTCAAGAGCGTCTTTATTTGCTGATTCGCGCCTTCGCCGATGACCTCCCCGTTCATACTACCAGCGGCAAATGGACTGTCGCGATTGCCCACAGTGGCGTCGCATCATACATGAAGGCAGAGTGCCGCTTGCAACACGAGAAGGGAGCTTTGTGGTGCCTTGATATGGCAGTATATCTTGTGTATGAAACTCCAGCGGATACCAGCGGATAACAAGGTGCAACTGTACGTTCACTTACATAGCGTCTGTGAAGCATGACAAGACAAGGCCTATGTATACATCGAGTAGGGCTTCTCCTGACTGCGCAATTCCAGTGCCGAAACCTCCTGAACTGAAGGTCCAGGAGTGCAAGCATGCGTTGGGAGAAAGTAGGAATTGAGCCCCTGTTTGGCAAGACGCTGTCTCATGGAGCTTGTTGCTGAGCGGAGTGGTCAAGGAGATGGAGTTTGCCAAAATTTTGTGGAATGCAGGAATAAGAAAGCAATTGCGAAGAAGTACTGCAAGAGGCAGGCAGAGATGGGCGTTGGTGATTGCGGCGGCTTGCAGCTAATTCCTGGCGCCACCCAGAACGGTTTGCAGCGCACTCCGGAGTGGCTTGCAAAGATTCTTGGGGTTGAGGTTCAACCTGAAACTAAAATCGACTTCTGAGGGGCAATGCGCTGATATGCATTGGTTGACAACCCAAGCATGTTTCGTTCCGCCATGAATTCGTGCACTTATCGCGCATGGTCGTTTTCTTCCTGTTTGAAACTGTAGCCTTTCTCTGCTCATGTGCCAACGTGCAGCGTGCTGTTCTCTCTTGTCTTGCCTTGTTACACATCCTCAATCTCGAAACCATCCGATCCCATGACATGGGTCACATGTCGGAACCCATACGACATGTCAGTACAGTCAATGATGAGAGACAGGAAGCCGTCCCCAGGAGTGCAGTATCATGTCAATGCTGGAGGTAAATTGTGCCTGGTAAATCACCAGTGGTGATTCTCGTTGTGACATTGCCAGCATGGGGGCCATAGGCGCAAATGGCGTATCCGGACATAGAGCCCTCAAATTGGATGGTCGTAGTTTACGCCAAATCACGACGAATTTAGAATTTAACCAACCTGGAAAGTGTTAGCTCGAGAAGGGCCTCTTGTGACTCGGCTGCCTCACTTGAACTCTTCCACTGACCGTGACACTGACAATGGCATCGATGCAATCGGCGATGGCACGTTCCACCGAGACTGTCGGCGAATTCAGCAACACAACGTAGTAAGCTCTGTGCCACATGTAAATGCATATGTGATTAGCAGTTGAACATTGCATTCTGTGGGCTTCCGAGTATAAAGCACATTGATTTGGCAGCTTAGATATGTGAATGAGAATTCTTGCACAACTTGGAACACATGGTTGCTTGCGGATGTGAGGCAACCCTTCATGCACATCTTGCGTACGTTTGTCCACCATGCTGCGAGCCTTGGGACACGCATATCACGTTGTGCAGAGCCCTGCAGAACATGCAGCTCCGTGCGATTCGATGGTACTGCAGACGACATAGCTGACATGCTAGACAGGCACGTTGACAAAACATCTCGAAGCGAGCCTGATGCACGGCGAGTCCTCACCATTCAAAAGGAAAGCTTGCATCTGTATCGTTTAATATTACGATACACAGTCCTTTTTGATTGGGCCGACGAGACTGGGGAGCTGTGGCGTGACAAGCTGCGTCGAAGTGCACGACAGGAATTCGAGGCTGCAAGGCATGAAAGAAACCCTGAGCGGGCTACTCGATTGCTGGTCAGCGGTAGAGATGCAGTGGAGCATGTCATGGAGCGCTTTCTTGTGAAGAGGAGGCAACTAGAGCAACAAGGAACGCTCCCGCCGCGTTTATTGAACCCTTACCGAGAGTTGTAGCCTGCGACACCTGAAACCCTCGTAGCCACAGGTTTGCAGAAAAATCCCCGCACAACCTGAGCGTCTGACATCCACCACTAGATCCATTGGTCCCTTGAAATTC
Source organism: Nuphar pumila (assembly GCF_984573655.1). Lineage (NCBI taxonomy): Eukaryota > Viridiplantae > Streptophyta > Magnoliopsida > Nymphaeales > Nymphaeaceae > Nuphar > Nuphar pumila. Next base: position 12,152 of record NW_028323676.1, on the reverse strand, counting down.
ACACGTGTATGCTGTTAGAACATTGCTGTCCAAGCTCACACAATTGCAGCGGGAACGTGCATGAACGGGGCCTAGTACTTTTAGAGACTTGGCTTCTAAGCCATAACCTCGGCAAGCCTCGTGTAGCCATTTACAGGAAGCGGACACTGGTGGTCAATTTCAATTTCATGGTGTCCCTCCCTCTGGCAATTAGCTTTGCATGTTTGCTTCGCCATTGCTCCAGCGCTGAGCAGCAGTGCTTCATACTTATTCAGGCCATAATTGTGACAGAAAGCCTAGGAATGTTATGGCACGTGTTTCTGTGCATGCTGTCCGAGTGATCCACAGCCACAGATTGTAATACCCCTCCAGTCAGTACAGTGTTGGCACTGGGAACTGCACGCTTATCTATCGATGCCATCACATTAAAAGCAGGTACAGGTACTGGCCACAAAGTGACTGTTGTCATGCTCATGGGCATAATTATGCAAAACCTGGCAACAAATCACTGCTGCATCTGGACACACCCTAGAAAATGCCGACCATTGACTGGTGGTGTGCTCCTGTCTTTGTTCAATTCAGCACCGCAATTGCACGAACATGCAATTGCGTTCATGCGTGTCTTGGAGCATTGTTCTCGAAACATCTGCGGATGCCTTCATTACACAGGCAGATAAATAGTCTTTGCATCAATCTAGGCCGCTGCCTCGTAGCGCTTTCAGACGTGCTTGCACGTCTTCCGGCAGCTCCTCCTCCTCTATCTCACGTTCGCGCTTTTTGGAGGACCCAGGCCCTTCTGGTGCAGTCTCCAAGCGCCCCTCTACACCCTCTTGCTCCCATTGTGTACGGTGCTCTGCCTCCCCCCCCTCGTCCTCCTCCAATGGTGTATTCCACCAGATGGGACCTCCAAACCGGCCGTCGCCTGAAACACAATATGCATTGACAATTGCTTTGCGCGCGGAGGCACAACCATAGAGCTGAGAATGATATCTCCAACGAGCGATACCAAATTTTGCATGCAGTGGCGATTCAAATATCCCCAAGCATAGTTGAGAAGTTCCACACTGGTCCAACAATATGTATCACGAGCATGGCAAAATGGACGTCAGTAGACAGGCCATCGCGCACAGTGCTGCTCCAGAAAGGGGTTCAACCTCCATTTCTGCCACAGATAATCATGCATTTCCAGGGATACAGCACCACAAAGCAAACTGCCGGGTGAAGCACTGATCGCCCACGCTCTGTGTCACGGCGTCGATGAGCTGTAGCAGCACTGCACCATCCACAAAGCCAATTGCAATTGCATACAATCCATAGTGTAGCGAATTGGATTGTGGTGTGGGCGTTGACCTCCAAACGAGAACACCAAAACACACGACAAGCAGATAACACTGGAAGAAACCTGTAGTATGTTGCTATGTTCACGGACTATGTCAATAATTGCAACAGTCCTGCCTCACCCAACGCGAATCGTATGCTAAATGAGGTGGAGCTACCAAGAGTTTTCCACGTTAGCATCACAGCACACACATTACATAGATGCCCAGCGATAAATGCTGCCTGAAAGCAAGCTGTTCAAGCACGAAGGCTCCTGCAGATGCAGGCTCCTGCAGCACTGGAGGAGCGCCATACCTGATGCGCAGCTGACACAGCCAGTCTGAATGTCGGGTGTGATTCGTTGTTGCGCTGCACGCTGCTTGAGCGGCACCCGACAATGAGATGTTGTCCCAAAGTTGTGATTTCCCTTCTGAATCGCGAGCATCGAGCACAGAATTTCGTATCCTGGCTTGCGCCACTTTGCTATTATCGGCCCGTCTGCGATTTTCTCTCTTACTAGGTACTCGAACTGCAAACGACACCGCGTAAAGCTTAATCGAGCTCATGCCACTTATGTTGTGCGGCACCCCTCAGAGCAGCAACTCTGTTTCATGTAACAGCAGCTCATTGGCACAGCTGCATACATGTGCTATTCTATTCATGAAGAGCCATCTGTCCTTCCTTTGTTTTGCACTGGTCTATTTGAGTGTGGCAATCCCTGTGCATCGTCTGCCATGACCCCACTGCTTTGAAAGGTGATGCAGGTGATGAGCTCCAAGCCAAGCCAGGCACATGAAGAAGGGACAACATGTTGGAAGTCCTGAACTTCAGTAACCATCAGACTATTTGTCAATTGTAAAAGATCTAGGTCCATGCATCTCACTGAATGACATTTTTAAAGCGAAAGCTTCCCTGCTGGCAAGCCAGCTGAGTTGCCTTTTTTTGCAAGATTCGAAACTAAACTGGTTCCTAATCAAACAGAAGTCAAGTTCAATTTGAGTTGATTGATGCGAGTGGATGAAATTCACGCAATACCAATGCATCCAACTACAAAGTGCCCTGAGCGACCATCATACCACAAACCCTAACAACGCCAATGGTAGCATTGTCTGAGGTCAGGTCACAAGCAACCGTATTTCCCCTCATAAGAGAAAATACAGAACTACACCATCAATCTCTATTGGGACAATCCTCCTCAGAATGCCCAATCTAGCAGTGCCAGGATGGCGTGTTGACAGACTACATTTGCCGCTACAGTGTAGCAACCAGGCGCTCAGAACTCACTTAAAGCTCACTTCATTTCATTTCGTCAGCATAAGCTGCCTAAGTAGCAGTCGGTTCGTACCAGTTCTCGTGAAATAGCTTTCCGCACGTACATGAGATCATATATGAAACGATTTTTTTCCCAGTTGATTCGATGTATCTTCCAAGCAAGTTCTGCTTTACGTTTTCCTTCGTGTTCCTCAGAAACAGCTTCCTTCATTTGCTGTTCGAAGTCTTCGATAGCTTCCTCAATCCGGTCCCAGCCTGCGGGCGGTGCCCTTCCTTTCAAACGACGCTTCAACGCTCCAGACATACTATATATGTTCCCGAAGCGGCCACTTGCTGTTCACGAGCGCAGGTACCGCTGGGTTGTCAGCGATGTAAATGTCAGCAGAATGCCATGTGCCTAGCCCTCGCTTGTATAAAAAATGCGAATGTCGTTTTTGTGCCATGTCTTTCTACTTCAGCGAAATCGCTGGCGGCAGGGAGCATTGCGTAAACGGTATCGTCGCGCATCGTCCTAGTCGATGTCTCATTGATACGGCAACAACACACACCGTGCCCCAAGTATGCAACAGCTCGCCAGAATTATGACCGAACGGTTGAGCTACATGGAGTGCTGTCCTTCAAAACCTGCATCCCTATCAATGTGCAGTGGTGGTCTACATCAGGGCAGTCAGCTAGCAGCTGACTGATCATCCATACGCGGACCACTACTGCACATCTCTCTGCACATCCCTGAACGCTTCCCTGCGAGACCTTGACGGCATAACACTCAGCAGCCCATATCTAGAGATGGGTGCACGCAATACCAGGTCCAGCGTGTGTAGTCATCACATCATGCCAACACCTTTCCTCAGGGCACTCAATATTGTCTCACAATGATGATGATGTATCACTACCGCAACCACATGGACATATCGTAGGGAAGAAGCACAGGTTCTCAACAGACTATGAGTGGACATGCATCACACGGTACAAGACGAAGAAGAAGGTCAGGCTATGGCAAGTCAGCAACGGTGGCACTGATTCCCAAGTAGTACTTGGAAGTTGCCAATGTCTATGTGGATGAGGTGTTCCTGTAAAAAGATACATCATCGTGTGTGCAGCATGCCTGCAGGCTCAATCTCACGAAGCAGACCATCGCCTGATGACCTTGGTGACGTGCAGTGTGTCATGGACGGGGGGCAGGGGGTGGGTATCGCTACGTGCTTGCCATAGCTTTCGTTTTCACTGGTCTACCTCGAGATAGGTACGCTGCCGACCCCAGAAAACACTCAGTATTTGGCGCATTGAGTGATGGCACCATTTTCTTGATCCTTGCCGGAAAAGTGTCATCCTAGTATTGGGACGACAGCTTCGCTGCATCTGTCGCACATAACGGCGCTGGTTCAGTTGTTTTGGTTCAACAAGCACTGCTTGCACACCGGAATCCTCCATGTCTCCGTAGGCCTCGTTAGATTTACAATACAAAGAGCGCTCCGTGTTTGCACATAGGACCCATGCCAACACTCTTACGGTTCACCACATCCATATTGAGCTCCTCCAGAGTATACCGCAGGCAGCAGCGCTTTGTTACAAACTAGGTCGAAATCCAATCTGACGAAGCACTATCAAGCAGAGGGGCGCTTTTGTGTCTTCCATGCAAGAAAGCCGTCAGCACATCATTCCTTATCTCGCGGGCTGCAGCTATCCACACATGGAAAGCAGAATGAGCAGCACGTAACCCACCAGGATTCTACCACATTCCATACAAAAGGAAAATTTGCTGATGTCACCCACGCCGACCAACCTGTCAGGCTGGTAGGGCTGCCAGTTGCCAGGAGCACAGACCTAACAAACTGTACAACTCAGAACCTAATTCCACAAACACAATTATTAGCAAAAGCACACCGCGTATGAGAAGCATCTGAGCTGGCCAGCTCCATGGAGGCAACACGGCAAACATTTCTGGGCGCATCTACCTTCACAACATTGCTTTCCGCCAGCTGGACATAACCAAAGCTGACAACACCACGAGCATACACAACAGTCTTATCTTGACAGGACACATCTCGCGTTCTGCGTCCCAAGCATTCATGTTGGCAGGATACGATACGAAGGTTTGCAAACCCTGACAGCTTTCAAAGAGGGCCAACACGCCTTACTTGCTGCCCTCATGGCAGATATTGTGTAGCAGGAAGACAGCCTGAGCTGATCTCGTCTTCAGTACGTCACCGGGGATTCCCAGGAGATCACTCACCCCAGTTCTTTTCTGGCCAACCAGGCGGGTCGCCTGTTTTCCTGATGGTATGAACGTACCACCACTGCCTTGTGCTCAAAGCCTGTGGGCGAATCCACGCAACTGAAAGCCACCCATTTGCCGGAGCAATGGAGTACGATTAGATTGATGGCACCAATTGCGCGTCAGCATCTCAGGCTGCTGACCAGCAATGCACAAACTCGTCGTTGTGTCCCAAATTCAACCTCACATAGAGCAATCACCAGGTCATAATGTAGTGACTACCTCTGGTTGGGGGGGTCCCTCATTCTTCCAACAACCGCAGGCCTGTGCAAGTGGCGTCACTCGCCCATATCAGTAATATGATATCGCACACCAGCCAATCGATAGGCAGGACTGGGTTCTTTGGTTACTGGTGCTCACCATCCCACGAGGCACTCTCTGATCTAGAAATGCCAGGTGTTCGGGCGTCACGAGCGGTAACCCCTCTCACGGATACACTGCAGGGTTCAAAGTGAGCCACACACATGGAGTTAGTTCACCACTTCGCCTAGGCTGGGTCCCACTACGAGCATTTTGATCTCTGGACGTTGCTGGGCTGACCAAGGTCGACGAAGACTTGATACGCTTATGTGAAATTTTTGTGGTTGAATGCTTTCAAGGTTCATGAGGTCATGATCCGCATTCCTGGACCTGCCTTTGGGACAGTTAAAATTAGTTTGCTTCGAATCGTGATATCTGCGAAATGAGATATGCACAACCTTCCCGTGAAAATTGTTATCCAAGCGCGATATGTAGATTGCTTATCATGAGGCCCTTGTCGCTTGTGCCTGTACTACAGGATGGCATCACGTGGATCCACGTGCGACATGCTGTGCTGCATGGCTGCTTATGCTTGAGCTGTCACACTACCCAACAAAGATTCTTGGCTACAAGCGTTTCACTGTACACTTTGCATCGAGTCGCAGTTCCCATGCATCATGTGAATTTGGGAGCCTTGGAGCTCGGGGCATGGACAAGCTATCGGCCGCCTATCTGACATGCCAACAGGATGAGGTGATCCTCTGCTATGCCATAGCCTATGGCATAGGCCCATGCATAATTCACATGCATCTTTACGGCAGATGCTGCCGTTGACCTCAGAGAACATTCTGCCGTATATAGCGTCACAATTGCGCTCACAGGGCATGCGAAGAGGACAGGTTGTGCAGCTACACCTTGAGCTGCCAAGTCGACTGAACATAAGAAAGCATGGCAGACGAGGTATCAATCGATGTCGTGGATGCGTCGGATGTGACCAAAAAAACTAACAGCAATTTTAAGGGCATGCCAATTGCTATCAAGGTATGGCACATGTCACCACTGTGTCGCGCCTGGCAATGCTGTCAGGATTGTTAAAAGGTTAAAGTCATTGCATTGCCCTCTATTTCCACCAGCTCTCTCAAAAGCACATCATTTTGATTTCAAAACCGCATTTTGAAGTGATGTGTTCCTGCAGAGGCGGAATTAGCGCATCCCATTGTTTAGGGGTCTGTCAGTGCTAGGGTTGCGAAATGCCCGCAACTTCATCGAGGCCTGTCATGTCCTATGGGGTCACATATGCCAATAGTATCTGGCAATGTAAATAATGCACTTTGAGCTAGGAAACCCTACTTATGGCATTTCAGGAAAAGCGCACTAGCCATGAGTCCACGGGTGTTTGCGCACAGGACCTCACATACTCCGTGGTATCAAACAAGGACAAAGCGGTGAAGATTGATCTGCTAAAGGATGTTTCCGCCGCATTCGAGCCTGGCAAGATGTCAGCCCTGATGGGCGCAAGCGGTTCAGGCAAAACCACGCTCCTGGGTACGCGCTCATCCTGACAGATGCTTTGTCTGCTCGTGTTGCCGTTCAGTCCAAGGCATACAACGAGATCATCGCTCGAGAGTCACTTGTCTATTCTGTGCATGCTTACCTTTACGAGGTCCTCGTTACCGGTATCTGTCACCCGAGTGTCACTACCCATGGCGCCGTTCTAATGCAGGTCACCCCGCACACGCCATGTGGCATAGCTTTCTATCACGCGGCAGTGCACAAGTGGAATGCTGTTGCAGTCGCCACACGTGCGCATGTCCATCCATTCATGAGGATCGCTTGTGCAGATGTGCTGGCTGGCCGCAAAACCACGGGGGAGGTGAACGGCACCGTGCTGTACTCTGCTCAAAAGGCGTCTCTGAACTTTCTGCGACGCTTCACCGGGTACGTTGAGCAGTTTGACACAATGCTCGACATACTGACTGTGAAGGAGATGTTAATGTACACCGCGGAGCTCAAGCGGCCCCACACGGAGAGCTACAAGGACAAGGAGGTGGCAGTCGACTATTTCATAAGCAGGCTTGCACTCGACGGCTGCAAAGACACCAAGATCGGTAATTCTATGAACAAGTACGTGCCCTCAAGTTGTGTGCTCGACCAGTGCGGCAGAGTATGACAGGTAATGTAGCTGATCCCCTTCGTTTGGCACTGGCAACATAGTGCTCGGTGTCATAGCCCTTCTGTGTTTTGAGGCATTTGTTGGCAATGCATTTGGTTCAGTATGCTCATGGGTGTTGGGCTGAGTTTCGCCAGGCACAGTGATTCTGGGGTCCAGACTCCTGAATTTCTATGAATTTGTTGGGAGAGACGTGAGGGTCGAACCACTTCCTGACAAAACACTGCTTTTGGGTGTCCAAAAGCTGCATATATGTTGGCGGCCGATGCATATTGGACCCCGACACTTGTCTAGTTCCCAAGCTGGCACCCAGGAAACTTTCTTCCCATACACGTTACTGGCTCTGAAGTACAGCTATTTATCAGATGTTCTACTCCACCAGAGCCCGCTCCAAGACCATTACCGAGACTGTCACTGTATTAGGGCTCATTCGGAGGCAGTTTTGAAAATACATCGGATGCCAAGCTCCGAGGTGCAGCATACATCATGCACTAAAGAGATGACAAACTCAAGAACATTCAACATCGCATACGGTGGATCAAAACAGCAGCCGGTCATTGTCATTTTTTGCAGCCTTGGAGTTGCCAATCTCCATATGGATGCGGCAGTGTTGAAAAGGCTACATCATCAGCACACATTAGAAAAGCATGCTTTGTCCTCGCTCCATCTAGCCTGGCACGGCCCGGAAGGTTTTGCAAGCACCACCGTTCTGCGAATGACGACCTGCGCATAGCCATGATTGTGGGTTTCGGTATGCAGGGGAATCTCTGGTGGGCAAGCCAAGCGCACGTCCATCGCCATGTCCATGGTCACAGGTCCCCGAGGTTATCCCCCTTTTCTTTCACTCAAGCGTTGCACCAACATACAACTTGGCCTTACCTTGTCGTGTTCCCTGTTGGCGTCTGATGATGATGTATATTTTTACAACACCACCGCATCCACATGGATCTAGCGTCGCCAATGCAGGCATCCATTCACCGTCAATCTGGATGACTCATTCATCACCCCGCCCCCGCGTTGCTGCCTTCCTCCATCGGTCATGCCATCCACTGTCATTCAATGCATGCTTCGCGATTACGCCCCAATGTCGCTGAGGCCATCTCCGGCTATGTTCATGCTGAACAACCGCATCCGTACGTCCATATCGGTTGTAACCTGGGAGTACTTGATTATGTGTATGTGCAACCCTGATTGTCAGTCAAAACACGCACACCAGCTTTTTGGAGGAGCCTGGGCCAAGGTACCTTGCTGAGAGCTGCTCTTCCCACTGGCTGTCGGCCTCGGCCTCTGAGTTGGACCAGCCAGATTCGTGTGGTGATGTTTGCGTTGCATTACCAACAGTCATCACTGGAGTGCAGTGCTGTTCCTTGATGAGCCCACTTCAGGGTTGGACTCCTTCACCTCGAACGAGACGATGACGCTGGTGAAGCACCTCGCTGTGTCGGAAGGCATCACGATCGTGGCCACCATTCACTCTCCTTCGCCCTACACCTTCAACCTCTTTGACACGCTGCTCATGCTCCTGCGCGGCGAGGTCGTGTACTTCGGCCTCAATGATCATGCCATGCTCGACTACTTCAAGGGCGGTATGGTGCTCTCTGCACCTCCTTTCCCGTGCGAAGGTCCAGGGTGGGAGGGTTAGAGTAGAAACTTGTGGGATCGCCAGTCATGCAGCATGCATACCGCAGTCTACATGACAATCGATCAGGCGTTTTCGCAACGTGGCTCCAAGGGCACCTATAGATACAAGAACTCCTAATTTTGCGCATTGAACAATTTAGATGGAAAACGCGATGCAATGCATCGCAGGGCAACTGATCAATTGTTGTCTGGACTACGGCAATGCGTTCCTTATCGTTGATACTTCTCTTTCATACTTCACGTGGCCGTGCTGGGGAGGAGGTCAGGTCACAAACTTAACGACAAAAAGCAGCACACTGCTGCATCATTGATCGCCAGCACGCATGGCTGGCGGCTTTATCAGTACCAGCACTGATGTTGTGGCTGTGACGGGAAGCTGGTGACATGCTCAATTGCCTTGGTATGCGCAGGCTGTGGCATCAAGCCGGTGACGTCGCTGGACGGTGAAGAGGGCGGTGTGCTCAACCCTGCCGAGTTCCTGACAGACCTCATCGTGGGGGCAGATCGCCGCAACCAGGGCGGCCAGTATGCAGAGGCTTTCCGGAACAGCGAGATGAAGCGGAAGGCTGACGCAATCATCGGTGGCTTGCTCAAGGTCGACTCCATGCTCATCTCCGAAGAGGTTCGCACCACTTTCCTGCATCGTTCCGCCTGACCTTGTGATTTGTGGGTCCGGGTACCTGAAAGTGCATGAATATTGGGGACACGGGAGGGGATGGAAACCCAATCCGGCGACGCACAGCCCTGCTCCCCTGATGATCACGTGCTCTGCCTCGTCCACCTCTTCCCCGTGTGACATTATGCTCACAAAGCATTACAACAGTACCACATTGACATGCCCTTTCGCAACATTCTGTGTACTTGAAATCCAGGGAGAACCTGAGGCAAACCAACTGACTCGACATTGCCACAACCACCTCTGTTGCTTTCTGCTTCCTCGCTCATCTTTGCTTTGCACATCCAACGAGACCAGCAGTTCATGCGCGGCAGTTAAATGTGCGGGCCTGCACATTTATGTCATCGATTCCTATCGAAGGGTTCAGATCCAGGGGAGAGTCCTTCAGGTCAGGAGATGGCAACGTTCGGCCAATAATCACCTGGTGATTATTGGCGCATGACGCCGATGCGCCTCGTTGCAGCAAGAGTAATTTGTAAATGTTTCAAGATTAAGTCGGCATTCTTTGGCGCTTTTGTTAGTCGTGATGTTGGGAACTACTTGCAACGAGTTTTCCGCTTGGGCTCGTACGAGGCTTGTTGGTGTGGCAGCGCCAGAGCCTCTGACTTCTACGGTCCCATGTACATGCGCGTTACTGGCATGACACAGGATGTGGACACTACCAGTACGATCCAAGAATGGCACATCTCAATTCGCTGCACACAGCAACAACACGGTCGATGGCCGTACGAAATGCGTTGAACAAATGTGCCCACAACAACAACACGCCCTTGGTGATCTTGCAGACAAAGGCAGCGATGAGTACCAAGCGCGCAACCGTCACTCCGTTCTTTTGGGCTCTCAAGACTATTATCAAGTACCGCACCCTCCGCAACTACAAGGACCCGCAGTTTCTGGGCCCCCGTATCGGCGACAAAGTCATCTTCTCCCTCCTCCTCATGGCCCTGTACTGGGGCATCGGCAACGACTTCACGCAAGACAACTTTTACAACATCATGGCCATGCTCTTCATGTGGACCACCCTCCCCGCCTTCGGAGCTGCCTCCTACGTTCCAAGCATCGTTCTTGAAAGGCCACTGTTTCTCAGGTGCGCGCATCTCCGCAAAAGCAAACGTTAGCCGGGCAAGACTCTCACCACTTATGGCCATCGCTTCCCAGCATCAGCATGGATGCCACATGCACTGTTCGCACTGCTCCGCCCGTTTGTGAAGGCCTTCAGGCTGTCAGTACCACGCCACCAGAACACACCGAGATGATGTCAACTCCCTGCCTCGCTCTCCCATGTCTCCATACATCCTCCTGCACTGCACATCGTACCTTCAGAACACTCACTGCTGCTTTAGATGGGAGTGTTGCATAATAGAGGACACATACACGTGCTGGAACACTCTGTGCTCTGATTCGGTATCCATAAATGGCGTTTGTTGTGAGAGCGCGTGCCAGGGTTGCGGATTATGTCGTCCATCACATTTGTCTTCATGTCTTCCGATCCAGATGCTTTGAGATCAACAGGGTTTCTCTGGCGCAGGGAACGCAGCGATGGCCTTTACCGAGTGATCACGTACCTGGTCGCCAAGATGCTGGATGAGATTCTGCTGGCGGTTCCCGCGAGCGTGGTGTTTGCAGCGATCGTCTATTTCCCTTTGCAACTGCAGGGCTCGTTCGTCATATTCTGGCTGATCTACTTGCAGGTCCTCACAATTGGAATCATGCTGGCTTACCTTATCGCAGCGGCCTCTCCCAACATGGATGTGGCCAACGCAGGTGTGTCTGCACAACCTGTTGTCTGTTCCCTCTTGCCGCATCTTTGATCATGTCTAATTGTCAGAAAAACAATCAAAACCAGTCGGAGACATCGCAATCAATACTAGCTTGGAGCAGTGATAAACTGCCAATGCCACCAGCTAGGTATGGAAGCTCACCTTGCTTCCGTCTTGTCTTCAAGAATGTTCAATCAGGCAGCGTGATTTTTGGGCCCAGACTCCTGAGAATACGTGAATTTGTCGATTTCCATTATGGCGAAACTGCTGTTGAGACTGCTCGTGCAGTCTTGTCTTGGAAGTGGTAACCTTGAACTATGAGGAATGAATTGACAACATGCACAATTCTTTGCACCTTGCTAACTGGGCCTTCAACACTGTACGGTTTGGAGTGTCACCAGGCTATATGTGCAACCAATGTTGTTCAAATGATTCAAAGGAACAACGCGTTGGTGTTGGCACTTGCATGGCCTCTTTGAATGCACTTGATGATGATATGTCTTTATTACGCTATTGCACCCACATTGGCAGCTGCTAGTAAACAGTTGAAGGAAACCGGCAGCTGGTGTGTTGTGTTGAGGATGGTTGCACATTGTTGATGACTGCCTGCAGCATTCCGCCAGGGTTGGGGAACCTCCAGGCTCTCTTGCAGATAGTCCAAAATCACGTGTTGGTGGCAGCATCCAGAAACTGCGGAACTTGGATGTGGCAAGCACTGTATTGACGAGTGGGTTGTTGTGCTGCAGCGCTTCCTACTTATGTGGTCACACTTCTTTTCTTTGCTGGCCTCTTCATGCGTTATGACGCAATCCCCGTCTACCT
>NW_028323675.1:0-34498 GCF_984573655.1 Nuphar pumila | reverse complement strand
GTTGGGCATCGCTCCAGAGTTGAGCAAGTTGTTGATGTCCTCTGCAATCGACCTCAACTTTATCTGAGCATTGGAAAGAGTGGCTACTTCGCCAGATAACAAGTCCCTCTACTTATTTTGCAATACGCTCCGAGTTCTGGATCAGGTCTGGGATCACCTGGCTCTTCTCAACGAGGCGATCAACGCTATGTGGTTTCTCCATCTTCAACCACCTCTCCAGCTCCTCTACCTGCTCCTTCAGGCTCTGGAGGCCCCAGTCAAGGCGTTCGAGTGTCTGAAGACGTTTCCGCAAACGCCACCAGCTCCATCACTGCCTTCAATCAGAGTGATGACACTTTTCACGTTGTTATCCACATGTGTTATGCGAGTGTCCAGCTGCTTGATCACCTGCATGCGTTTAACCCCCATTGTTTCAAGTGACATGGCGGTCTGGTGTGTCAGTGTTGACAAGATGATGATGATGATGATGTATCTTTTTACAACACTACCGCATCCTCATGGACATTGGCAACTCCAAGAACTACTTGGGAATCAGAGTTCTCATTACCATCACCTGAGGCAAGCGTACCTGGACCAGCCTGACTTACCATAACCTGACCTGACCATAACAAGACCTGCACTATATTGTCAAAAATTGCTCAAACGCTGGGTCTATCAACCACGAAGTATGGAATGAAAAAGTCATAATCTGGCCAGCTATGGCCGTCCTCCTTGTTCTTGCAGGTTGCCAGCCCAGGATTTTGGGTCGCGATGCCTGAGAATGCATGATTTTGGGGGGCAAATGTGGGGTTCAAACTCCGTTGAAACACCATGAAACAGAGAGGGACATATCAAATAAAAGGATGACAACCGTGAACTTGCGCTTCAACGCCTAGAGTGTGGCTTGCGTGCTTTGTACTTTGTGTTTTCGTGCAAAACACAGAGCGTGTTGCCTGAAGTTTGAGTATATGACAAATGTGATTGGCAGCGTACCATTGTCCCTAGTAGATCCTGGTTGGGATTCGGGTACGGATTCGGATTCGGACTTGGGAATTGCATATTTGCTATTGCATTCATCTCTCGTTGATGGAGTTCTATCATCAGACTTCTCAGTTCCTCGTGGCAGACCTTGGTGTCAGTTTTGCCTTGACGAGGAGGTTTCACACGTTTGCGCTGCACACCACAAGCAACATTTCCCTCCAGCAGCCTGACATGCCATAGAGTATGATTTGTCGATTCACGAGCATGCCGTTCGATCATGTGTTGAGAATCTCAATTGTGTCAGTCAACGCGTGTTATCATATATGCAAGCGCCATGTCAAGCAAGCCATGGTAGATCAGGCTGGTCCAGGTACGCTAGCCTCAGGTGATGGTAACGATAGCACTGATTCCCAAGTAGCTCTTGGAGTTGCCAATGTTCATCCTCTGACCATGTGGATGCGGTAGTGTTGTGAAAAGACACATCATCAAGCACAGAACCTGTCCTAGTGTCAAATTTAAAGGAGGTCGTCACAGCATGCTATCTGCAATGATAAGCGCCCCGACAAAAGGGGATGCTGTATATTTTGGTGCATGGCGTACGGACCAAATACCAGTGCAGGCATCACAAAAAATCCACGGATTGATGAAGATATACTTTTTTACAACACTACCGAATCCACATGGACATTGGCAACTTGATTGATTGGCGTATACATTTGTGAAGGGTGTTCAAAGCGCTCCTTGTGAACATGCACTTTGCATGTGATGAAGTGGCATCCATGTCGTTGTAGAAAACAACATCCATCACAGCATATTCAAATCTACGTTGCTGTGGGCTTGATGCATATGAGTCGTTTCAGGCGTTGGATGAGTCAGATGCGGGATGCAGGTTACGGAGCGCACCATGACTGTGTCTTCTGCCACTTTCAGAAGCTCTTTGATGATATTCTTGGAAAACTTGTCGAGGGGTGATGCATACTCGCTTTGCAGGAGTTTGTGCAGGGCTTTGTGAACGATGTCCAGCCACCGATTCTCCTCTAGGATGGACTCCACATCATAGCCTCCCTCTCTGTTGCGTCTGCAAGTGCACTCTGATATGATCTCGTCCCATCGATGGACAGAAACGATGGACAGAAAACACTCCACGCAAGTGGCAACAAGAGTCAGACACGTAGAGAAAATACATTCTTATTTATGAATGCCACCCAGTGCTTCGCCACAACGGGTTTCAACCACCAATTTTGTTCCATGAACTCGTGCATTTTCGGGTATCTGGACCCAAAACCCAGAAGGTTCAGTGCTCCATGGAACATTGGCAACTCCAAGAACTGCCTGGGCACCAGATGTGAGGCAAGCAATTGAAAAACCCACAATGTTGACGAAATTGGCATCTAGCGGTAACAAAGCTCCCAACAGCACAACCCAGTTGTATTGATTGCATGCACAAGGATAGTGTACAAGGGTAATGAGCACGTACTTCTCTGGTACTTCGTTCTCATCCACGACCTCTTGCACCACCTCGATCACGTAATCGCGAGCAGCAGCAACACTGGAGGGCGTTTTAGGGCCATCACAACTAGCAATCCCGATGGCCCCTACATACTCTGCACGAGCGACTTCGACGCTGCTCGCCATCTGATTTACAGCTGCATAGGCAGTCCCGCGGGTGCCTGCATGGCCGGCTGACATGAACAGCAGCTCAAGTGCTCAACGCATCGCAGTCAGGCAGTGCTTTGCCAGACCCTCTATTTTCTGGGGTCAAGATGCCGGGAAATACATGAATTGTCGGGACAAAAATGGGGTCCGAAACCCATGTTGAAAAAGTACTGCTGTCAGGGTGTCTAAGGCCCGTGTACATGGGACATGGCATGATTCCCAAGTGACGTGTTCATTACTGGAATCCTGCTATTCCGGGAGCAGCATGTGCCGCTATGCATGGCAGAGGACAGAGGGCGAAGGAGCGAAACCACGCGCATGACAAAGTGCTGAGTCACACCACTGACTACTTGCATGCGACCAACATGCAAAACAAAACAACAACCACCACCCAAGAGGGCCGGAGTTGACAGGCCATGGTTGATCTCGGCGCAGCTTGCGGACATGAGGCCGAAGCGCTCTGGGCAGGCTGATGAGGTCGGCACTCGCGTCGCCTTTTGGGCTTTTGGCGTCATTCCCGGGCGGTCTTGCTTTTTCAAAGTTATATGGCCATCCCTCCTCATCCTGGACACCTCCAGTGCAAACCAGCCAGCCTGGGCCTGAGGCTGAAGCGCCCTGGCAACACTCTCTCTCGCCGTGATTAACAGCGCAGGGGACATGGCATTTCTTTCGATTGGTTGACTTATTTATGTTCTGTTCTACATGTGCAATGGCGTCTCGTCCACTCAGCAAACACTCAGCCTCGGCTCGTCACGATATCATCCGGATTCCCGCTCGCACCTTTCGCTAGGTAGGCCTGAAACTGTTCACCACGTGGGCTGTTTTCGCCAGGAGGCCGCCTCCGACCTCTCCCGCCATGAAGGTGCGTCTTTGCATCCACACGGACGCCAACATGGGCGGCGTTTCGAACGAGTGTTTGGCGGCCCATCCCCCTCATGAATGCATGCATTTCATGGAGCTCGCGGTGCGCTTTGTCAGCGTCCTTGTCACACCAAGCCATGACAGCTCGATGTTCTGATAATGTAGGCACAACCTGATGGTATGTCCAATTTGAAATGAGTACGCCGCCGTACCGTACTGCCGCTAAATATTCAAACGAGATCGCCAAGAAATGGCCGTTTGAAAATTTTCCAACCTAAATCTCCAGAAATTTGGTCAAAAAGTAGTGATTTTTTTTATCTTGTTTTTGGGGCTATCATAATTATAAATATTCCGGATTTATTGTACCTACAGTTCAATGGTTAGCGGGATTTGGACAAAGTTTGTATGTTAGCGTGATTGAATTGTTAGCGGCAATACGGTGTTGGACTGGCGCCAGTCCAAAGAAGGTGGCGTTGACAACCGGACGCTGAATCTCGTTCCTAAATTGAAGTATTCGTAGAATCTGCACTGCCTATGTGATCAACATAATGCACCACAAGATCCGTCACGGGTTAAAAATTTGACTGGCGCGATGCTGCAGGTGGTGACCTACTGGCTCGGTCTGATGGAAAAGGCGCCTCAATGAAGAGTTTGAGGATTGGGATTCCCTGCTGCAAGGCATACAATTGCCTGTAGCTTGATGGTCTCTGTTGCTGTCTGATCAAGGACGGTACACCTGCACATTGTATAGAATCGTGTTTGTCTGTCCAAGTGATTGAATGATGAGTTGTCTATGTAAAGTGCTTATGAGTGTTCACTTCAAATGGTGTCCTCCAAGGAGACGGTTGCCCAGTATATGGAGCCAGTTACCCCAATTGCTGAGAGCGTCCTGCATTTCCATGACGTTTAAATGAAGACCTACGTTGTTTGCGCCTGGGAGGAGTAAATCTCGGAAGAGCATTGGGCATGATGATGTGCATGTTGCAGTAACTGCTCGATAACAGCAACTCGTTCGAGCTCCAGACTGGTACAAAGCTACTCTCAGACTCAGATCACGTAGTTCTTCATAAAATAAGTAAACTGTGAATGCAAGTAGAATATTGCAGCTCATACCATGTCCGTTCACAGCTGATAGCCTTCTCGTGCTCACAAAGCAACCAACGTTGGTTGGAGAGTGCGTTCTATGCGCACCTTGGACTGCCGCTTCCGCAATCCAATACACCGTGGGAACATGGATACGTTAGTAAAAACAAACATGCATTGAAAAGTCCTACGTTTTTCACATCTGCAACAGTGAATCCCGTCGGCTTATGAGGCATTCATGAACAATAGTGATGGTGTTCATGCCATCCGATGACATGTTCCCATGCTCGCTAGTAGCTTGCACGCCTCTTCGACGATACAATCGATATTAGGAGGGGTATCATGTTATTTGTTCAACTGTTTCACGAAATGATGGTGCTTGAAGTCGCGACCAGTCGCCCGTGTCCAATGTACTAGGGTTTCCAGTGGAAATTGTCATGGTACATGTGGCGTGCGAGTGCAGTTACTCGCATTGCAGGCAAAAGCGTGTTGCATACGTAAACTTGAAGGGCTGGTTTACGGATCCTGCGTGCCTGCTCGCCGGACCAGAGTCTCACAAACTCGTGCGCACACATGTGTGCCCTGCAACCAGCCGATTGGTGCCCCCGGTGAAACATAAAAGCCCCACAATAAATACTCGGTTCGGTTCACAAACTGTCGTGTGTTATCATATAATGTCCTTGCCGGCACTTAATGGCTCTGCGTCGATCAGTATCCTAGGCTCGCAATACGTTCAGGTAGTTGGAAGGCAAAGGAAGCAAAAACAAACGACACGTGCCTTGCCGTCCGGTAATGTGCACTGCACTTTGTTTAAAGTGCGTACCCCTCTATTTAGTGCATCAGAGTATGGTTCCATTCCCTCCTGCTGCATTGAATGTTCAGCAACCTGGAATTCTCAAGAGTCTCACGAGGGTCCCAGCTGGAGCTCCTAGACCCAAACATGAATGTATGTGCAATTCGGATGCTTATCGGTCTCTCAGCAACTGTGCACGCGTCTTCATCTGGAATTTTCCAGGATCCTTTCGGGCATGTAGGCCAAGTGCGGTGCAGACCATTGCTGCGTTGTTGAAGTGTGCCGTGCGCCGCAATCAATCGGACGGTTGGCCGGTGCCTCCTGTGACTCAACTTTCAGACCCAGCCCTTCAAAGCTGGCGGACCAGGATTCGCGTGAAAGCCATGTATCTTTAGAGACAGGAAACTTCCAGCACCTCACACGACTTGTTAATGCTTTGTAGTCTTCAGGTGCTGCAACGTTTCGCCAGGACTTCCCTCTGATTTTAAGGGTCTGGTACCCAAACCTACAGGAAAGTTTGGGACAAAATGAGGGTCGAACCCCGTTCTGGCCCTAGCACTGAAGTCTCCCCGAAGCTTTGCCAGGCAGCTTGCATTTTGTGTCTGTATCCCTGTAAATATGAGTGATCAATGCATGTCAAGCAGAATTGATTATGTGCAAAATCAAGCTGCTCGTGGGCAAACTGCTTGCAGTATCGATACCGCTTTTACCCTAAACAATCTACAGGCACAACCTCGTCAACTGGGCCTTGGCGTGGTTACCAGATACAAGTCTTGAGCAGATAGCCCACCATGTGGCCACGCAGTAGCATAACAAGTGCCACAATCCGGCAAGGTACCAGCAGAGCTTTGCCAGACCCTCTGATTTTTCGGGTCCAGATACCCAAAAATACATGAGTTTGTGGGACAAAACAGGGGTCGGAACCCATGCTGGCGACGCACTGGGTACCAGGCCCCAGCAGGCGATCGAAGCTACGGTGGAATCGTTAAAGGCCGTAGTGCCTGCTTGTGAGCGTACGTTGCACGGACCCAAAACCTTGCACCCGTACGTGCGCGCGCGATTCTTGCACGCGTACGTTGCGCGGAGGCCGTTCGCGCCGAAAGTGTGGTGCTTGGCGCCAAAAGGCTGACATTCAAATTCGAACCCAAACCAAACCAGCGGACGACGTGATGCACTCACATTCTAGACGTATAACGTCGCAACCAATGGCTGCCATGCCAATGGATGCACAATGGAGGGATTTTTGGCCACATCTCGTGCCAGTACTAGCGGCAAACGAGCTAGGACAGATCCTGACACCTCAACATCGACGACCCCAACGTTTGTGCTTGCAAGCAAAGACCCTATTTGGCAGGAATTTGACGTTCACGGCGTTGACTCGAATGGGAACTATAGTGCGACTTGTCTGCATTGCGATAACAAGTTGTCATTGAAGCCCATCCGTGCTAGAGCCCACATCGAACATCATTCCAAATCGGCGTCTCTAAGTGCCCAGACGTTCCACCTGACATCAAAGCAAAGTTTGCTGCTCCCGAGTCGAAACAGCCAGAGAAGACAACCCAGGACGCGCTCAATGACCTGTTTGGTGATGCCTTGCGCCAGGCAACTCACGACGCAGTAGCGCACTTCTTTTACGACAATGCAATCGCATTCAATGTCGTCGAAAGCAGCTCGTTTATCGCCATGTGCAAGATGTTGGTGAAAGGCGCCAAGAGGAGTTACGACCCCCCTTCCCTGTATCTCCTCGCCGGTTCTCTGCTGGACCGCTGTCATTCCAAGATGGAGAAAGATCTGCAGTCAGTCTACGCGGCTTTGGATGTCACGGGGGGCTCGATATGTGCTGATGGGTACACTGACCCCGCGAATCAGGCCCTGTACAACGTGGTCGTCGCCTCTGCGGGCGGCAACGTGTTTCACAGGATGGTTATTGGCACTGAAAAGAAGAAGGACGCTCAGTGGCTGTGCGATGAGCTGGGTTCTGTCATCGACGAGGTGGGACCCCAGAAATTGCTGTGTGTCGTGACAGACAACGCTTCTGTGTGTAAGGCTGCGGGCATGCTGCTGGAGGAGAAATACCCTCGCCTCTCATGGGTTGGGTGTTGCTCGCACGCGGTTGACCTCCTCTTGAAAGATGCCAGCAAGCACGAATTTGCGTCCGAGCTCTTCGATGCTGGCCGCTCGATCGTGAAGTGGATGAAGCGCAGGCAAATACCCTACCGACTCTTTCGAGAGGAGTCTCCCAAACTCACGCTCCTGATCCCAGCCGCGACACGCTTTGCCAGCAACATCATTATGCTGGAGCGCTATCTCGAATAGCGAAAGGCGCTGTTGAAGACAGTGCAGAAAGACAGTTTCGAGAAATACGTCGCCGACCTGCCCATCAAGGCCAACAAGGCCAGCGCCTCGACGACGGGGCCACGAGCGAAGGCACAGCTCATCATCGAGCTCATTCAGGACAACAACATGGCCAAGCGATGCAGGCACTCGTGACCCTGCTCATCCCGGTGGTGCGGGTTCTGCGAATGTGCGATGGCACGACGCCAGCCATGGGTTTCGTCTATCCAGCCATGTTCGAGCTCAAGACTTACATGGAGAAAGCTGCAGACCGTGGTGACAGCATCTCTGCGTTCAGAAAGGCGCTGGCGACCATGGTGTTGAACCGGTGGGACTTCTTACACAGCCCCATGCATGCAGCAGCCTACATCCTGAACCCCAGGTACTGGACGTATGTGCGTGACATTTGCAAGAACGACGAGGTCATGCAGGGCTTCAAGGCTGTTTTGAAAAAGCTCACTCCCGACTCTGCCACTTCAGCAAAGGCGCTGTCACAGTTCACCATGTTGTACAAGGCCAAGCAAGGCAGTTTTGCTGACCCTGATGCACTGGCAGCCTCCAACGACTGCACCATCCCACCTTATGTGTGGTGGCAGAATTATGGTGAGAGTGCTGACATTCTGCAGGACATTGCTGTTCAGATCTCGGCACAGCAGCCAGCATCATCATGCTGTGAGACACTGTGGTCGAACGTAGACTTCATCATGAGCAAGCGCCGATCGAAGTTGTTGCCTGAGCATGTGTCCAAACTGCTCTACTGCTATGCTAACATGAGGGTGCTGCGCAAAGCACGGACCATGACTGCTGATGAGGCGTTCTATTCATGGGCGTCCACTGAGGGCGATGAGCCTTACATTAGCGATAGCGAGGATGACGCCTGAGCAGACCAGCCCAGCATGATGTAAAATGCCGCCCTTGACTTCAGTGTTGTGTACATGCTGTGCTTGACAATTTGGTATATGTCATCTTGAGTTTGTGCTTGTTGTCAATAGTATGCATGCATGCATGTTGGTTCAGAACCAACGTTGCCTACTACCACACCCCGGTCCACCAAATAAACAATCCCATCGACGTCAACTATCATCCCACCAAGCATGGCATATAGTAAATGATTAGCCGCTCAACGTGGCCTGCGGCCCCGTTTACTGGTCGCGTACGGGCCGAGCGACAGCGCGACGGGGGCTGCGCCCCCGTTCACGAGTCGTTCACGAAAACAAGCAAACCGCGTACGTACGCGCCCATTCTGGGCTTGCACCCGTACGTGCACGTACGTACTTGCACGCGTACGCGCGTACGAAACCCACAAGCAGGCCGTAGTGTAACATCTTTGCAGCATAAAGGTTCAACGACTGTGGAAGACCTCTGGAATGCTGAGAGCCGCAAGAGCGTCTCCTCGAGCAGCTTCCCATTTATCGTGCACTTCGAAAACATGCTCCTCCGCTTGGCCCAGGCAAAAGTCAGATATCTCCTTTGCTCTGGCACTCAACCGCTCCCGAATCGACGTCGACCCCGCTGACTTGACCTGCAAGGAACAATAGGATGAGACAACAGACCAGTTCTCATTGGCAGAGGAGCCAGAATGTAAGGGCAGACAATGTCTGCAATTGGTTTTCAACAAACAAAACAAATCAACTGGGAATCACGCCCAAGCCCATGTGGCACTCAAACACCGACCCATGGATGGAGCCTGCCCTGCCTCATGCCTCCAGTGGATGAACAGTGATACAGGAGCCAAACTGTTGCAACGTCATACCTCCCACGTAACTTATGGTAACCTCTCAGTCACCAATGCGCAAATACGGGCATGCTGGTGATTGAGCAAGAATAGGGCATGCATACTAGGTCAGGGGTTTTGGCATTGCAAATTTTTGCCAGCAGCCCCAGACAACGTGAAAACGCAATTGATGATAACATTATTTTTGCGCCATTCAGCGTGATCAATGCCTGGACGACAGGCAATGGTCCAGAGTCGGCTCGTGCCAACATGCAGCAACAGTTGAGGTCATAGTGCAATGCTGACAGTCATCCTACAAGAACGACACGAGCATTGTTCAGAGGCCGTGACAGTCGATTTTGGTGTCTAATGGCGAGGGACTGCTCAAATTCCAGACAGCAGCTGTCCGTGTCGCGTTTGAACAATCCGTAATGCATTGCATCGATCCTTAATCGCATACCTCCACTTGAAGCTCTTGAACATCCCCGAGTACGATAATATCACCACCCTTTAACGTGTAAGGTTGGCCGGGCTTCAAGCGCTGCTGGTTTAGACTGGTTCCGTTCGTGCTTTTATTGTCTTGTATTTGCCAGCTATCTGTAGCCTTGTCCCATTCAAGCTTCGCATGCATCTCTGAAACTCCTGCTGAATCAATGTGAAGGCGCAGGTGCGGAAATCGGCCAACCCAAGCTCGGCCTCCACAAAATGTCATGTCCTGCTGCATGTCCCCTCGTGTATAGTGTAGAGTCAACTGATCAGGCGCTCGCTTGTCAAGCTCTGCAAACTCCACAGGCAACGACTGCGCATTAGATGCGACCAACATTTTCGTCAAGCGCTCGCAAGAGTCTTGAGAGCTGTTTGCCTGTCAATAGTGGCTCACTCCTTTTAATGAGGATGTCGGACGGCACCCACTAACAGCTGAATATGAGACAGCATCAGTAGGCGAAGTAAGCGTTATTTTTGGTATCTCGAGATAAGCTTCCTGCACAAGCTTTTGCATGCGATGTCAACAACCACACTTGATATGCGAATGTTCCGCATGGAACCAGGCACACCAGCATGTGCGAATGTATTCCGTGGATACAATATGATTATCTTGGGTTCTTACGCAAGGCTTCGGGCTCGTTCATGCCATTCTGCCTGGCAGGGTGCATCCGAGTCTCAAACTGAGATAGGCTCGAGTTATCTTGCAGACGAATACAACACAGATACCATGTCATAGCCCGGGCCTGTGACAGGGGCAACACAACTGTCACTGGAACACATGGATGCTCTCATAGCAGCGATGATCTCAGTTAAGCACGCAATATTTCGCCTTACAGACCTCTCTCCATACTCGCGCTTCGAAGGCAACTAGTTGGCAAGCTTATACACGTCCGGGGCGTTCGGTAGCAAACATGCTTCCTGTTGCTAGGCAAAATTATGATGTCATGAAACGTGTGGTGTCTAACATCTTTTTCGGTGCTTGTATGCATATGCACGATATGACAGGGCATGCGCTTACACGGCACGTTTCCTTGCACAGTTCTGAAAGCTCGAGTGGGAATTATCGCACATATGTTGCGGAAGCAGAACGCTCTACGGCTCCTGATTCAGTTAACATGGACGACTCGGCAATTCACGTACGTTTCCGTGCTTGTTTCTAGCTACTACGCATTCGTGTACATCATGTTCGTCGGTCTTTGAGAAGTTCTCTTTCTTTGGTCCATCTGCAAAGTCGCCCGAGTTACATGCGTGCATCATTATTTGGAATTTGGTGTTGCAGAGGGTTCGAGAAATCATAGAAGAGACACCAAATACCGTACTACGGGTTGGTGTTGATGCTGGAGGGTGCTCAGGCTTTCAGTATACCTTTGAACTGGATAAAGCTGTCCACGACGATGACATGTGCGCCTCCCCTTCTTTTTATCAGCATCTCCCGCTGCTGGGGCTGATATCCTAGCAATAGGGTGCATTATTCTGGAATCCAGATGATATCGACATGGTGCTGCCTGCCTACGCTTGACAAATCGCAATGCTGCGTAGCATTCACTTTGTACGTTATGCCGAAAAAGACTCTTTGCTGCATGCGCCTTGCCATGTACGGTATTGGCAACTGGCTGACACACACCACACACTGATATCCTTGCAAAGTAGTGCGCGCCATTCGAAGGAGGATTCACATCAAGAGGTAGGGTTACAGATTTTACCGAATTTATCTTGCAGCTCGCTGATGTCAATTAGACTGGACCGATGCAGAGTTTTCAAGAGAGATGGTGCACCATTGATGGTAGTGGACAAGGTTTCCCACGAGTTCCTGAAGGGCTCCACCATTGAGTACGCTGAAGACCTCATGTCAGCCTCATTTCGGGTATGTTTTCCTTGAACGTGTGATGGCTCGCACAATTGAGTCAGAGACATGTGGGAATGAGCTCGTTGATCCCAAGACACATCATCACGCCGAAGCTTGAAAGTCAGGCATCATCAAGCATGTCTTTCAATTTTTAGGGAAGTCACTCACTGACTCCCCACAGCGCACTTGTACTCTCACCGGTTTACAATGACATACTTTTAACTGATAATGCATGTCACAATAAGGATGAGCATGAGCATGAGAGGACACTAAGTGGTGCTGTTTTAGTCAGGGGTTTCCAGGCACCATAGGTGCCATCCATGTCAACATCGGACAAATCAAGGTACTTGCTTATCGGGTGCCGAAGAAACACTCGTGTCACAGGTTGATGTTATTCTTGTCGATCAACTTCTTGCCATGCTAACGCGGGACCCATGGAACAGCTGAGCAGCATTAGCATGCACTCATCTGTAGGATGCTTCACATCACAAGCTTTTGTGATTGATAGATAGATAGATTCGAAGATTAGCATGATCTGGAAAGTGCTTTTTGGGGGAACCGCATCTCTGCATGCAGACAAGAGCTTGGATCCTGCTGTCTCCCTTTCTTACATGACCAGCCTCAGGATGTTGAGATAATTTGTTGCAATGCACATGCTGTAAACATGCCATGCTGGTTTCAGTTTGGATGCTTGCCATGGCTTTATCTGGTCATGTGTGGTCGTACCATAAGGGCAGAAGATCCTTGTTTGTATCTGACCGTAGTGCTCCATATGGGGTATGTCGAGTGAGTGATTGGTCTCCTGAGGATCCCAGTACGGGTTGTGGAAAACGAGGGAATTCTGACATTTAGTTTGGCAACTTAACATTTGGCATTAGCTGACTTGTCGTGGGCAGAGACGATTTGCAACAGTGCAGCCGAGTTGTCTCGTAGGCGTCTTCCAGGAGTTGTCTGAGACGGTGTGTTGTGTTTGCAGGTCAAGGACAATCCCAATTCTGAGTCTGCATGTGGTTGCGGATCATCCTTCTCAACTAAGATGCGATGACAATGTGTCTTGTGTGATGGATGCTTAGGTCAGGCATTCGTAGCGATTATTATGTTTGCGTTGATTGATTGCACATTAGTTCAACGCGTTTAAACAACCCCTGTCGAATAGAGTGGAGCTGCATACAGCGAGGATCTACACGATATGCCAGATACCAAGTACGGTCTGCGGGCAAGCAAACTTTGCATGCAACACAGCCAACAAAACAGGTTCTGGTGTTGAACATATTACCTCTTCGTTGAACGAAATTCATTGCGAAATGTGAGATGCATCTGAAGCTATCAAGAACATTGGTTATTCAATGCCAATGCGGAGTCAAACCATTGCAGAAGGTGGTTAGATATTGCATTGAGGATGTATGTGGGCATGCCTGTAGACTTCTTACCGTAGTATATCGAACATATGGTTCGTCACACGTCACAACGGGGACATCCGATTCGCTACATCGTTGGCGGCTATGGGCATCCACGTGCTCCGTTGGCTCAAGGAAGCGCACAAAGACATCTCAAGCGCACGTTTCGCCATGGCTGGACTGGAGAAGGTCGGCTACCCAAAGTGCTGGGACAAGTCTTTCCAGCGCGCGGCTGTCACGGAGGCCACCACGCTCTTCCCCAACTACGCTAATGGGGACATACGTCTGGATGGAGGGGCGACGGCGGCGCCTGAGGGCAGTGACGACGAGCCAACGCCCGAAGAGCTTTACACGGAGAGTCTCACAACGAATTCGATAAGGTGGCGGCCTGCGAGGACGAACTCGAGCTCATACGTGACGAACTCGAGCTGTACGAGACACGGCCTGATGGGTGGGAGTCTGACGACGAAGTCCCCTTGGTCGCGTTGAAATTGCCGGAGGAGACGAAGGCTCGGGAGAAGGAGTCGTTTTGGGCAGCCAAGCGACAGCTGGCATGCGTATTCCCCGACGAGTCGTCGTCGCAGGACGACAGCGAGGACGACGAGCTATTTGTTGATGACGACGATGACAAGACAGTCGCAGGGTTCACGTTCCCAAGTGCACGCGAAAAGAAATTGGCCGCGGACCAGACGCGCAAGGACCGCAAAGCCAAGAAAGCTGCGGCTGCCAAATCCTCGAGGGGTTCCGTGACCGTGAACGTATCAGTGACGGGCTCCGCCAGCGTGAACATCGCCAATGTTGGCAATGTTCATGCTTACGCGGCTGCGAACAGCGCAAGCGCAATCCGTCTGGCCAAAGCGGTCGGTCCAGCCGTGCCCCTTGGTGGAGCATGCAACCGAAAGGGCAAGCCTCCAACAGCTAAGGTTACGGGTCGCGCCGTTGGCTGTAGTGGTGATGGATGTGATTGCAATGCTTTACACTTTCAGTCCAGGTAGTCAACATAGATATGAGGGCGACGGATCACGTTGCTTGTTCACGTACATAACGCTGGCAAGGGAATTGTGCGCCAGGATTCCTGGGCTTCTGCCTGGCGCCATGCCATCCGCCGCGCTGGTTGCGCGTCGTGCGCGGAGCCGCTCTACAGCAGCCTTGCAGCCCCGGGGGCGCAAGGGGTTGCCAGTCAACGTCGGGGTGACGTCCTCGTGGTTTGGCCTGACGGTGGCGTCCGCATCCTGGACTGCGTCGTCACGCACCCCGCGGCTGCGTAGTACATGCAAGACGTTGCGGAGGCTGGAGGGTCTGCGGCTGCGAAGGCTGAGGCGCGGAAGCGGGCGGACTTCAAAGCGGTGGGCTCCGCGTTCGGCTTTGTGCCGCTTGCTGTGGAGTCGTACGGCCGCATGGGTGTCGCGGCGTCGCGGTTCCTATCAGAGCTTGGCGATTTGGTAGCGGCGACGGGTCGGGTGTCTAAAGCCGCTTTTGTCCGGACCGTACATTGGGAGCTCAGCTGCGCCCTTTGCAAGGGCAATGCGCGCATGTACTACAACTCTCTCTCGCGCAGTTCTGTGCGTGTTGGACACAACTTCCAGCCAGGATGTGATGAGCCGGCAGAGGGCCCGGTTGAGGTCTGAGTTGCTTCGTTGTTTGTTTGTGTCGCTGTGTGCTTTGTCTTCCTTTTTCTTTTCTTTTGTTCGTCTTTCGGTAGATTTTCCTAGATTTGCCGGCCCTGTCGCTTGTAATGTACATTGCTTGTTTGTTGGACATGATAGGACGTTAACCTCTTGCAATGGCAAATGCTTGCTCATACCATATCGTATGCTGTACCTTGAAAAAAAAATCGCCTGCGGCGCCAGTCCTTTCCTCAACCGTATGGACGGTTGTTTAATAAATGTCACACGTCACATTTTTGGCCTTCAACCTTATTGACGGTTGTTTAATAAATGTCACACGTCACACTGAACTTTTCTCAACCATATGTTCGATGTACTACGGTACACAGAATGAAACGCATATGCACACCCAAACACTGTCACCCAACAAATAATAGATAACAAATAAGATATACCCACTCCCAAGCAATGTGACACATCTTCAAGCGTGTCCTCAGCCCGAAGGGGTGCACCACACCAAAGGAAATGGAAGTCATACAAATTGAAGAATGATCAAGGGTGATAAAAGCCAGTCATAGAGTACAGCCCTTGCTTCTTCCACCTTTGAAAAATGACAGAAGTTTATGGCTTTTATCTATTTGTGTCCCGCTATCACGCAAGGTCTTTCTAACCTCGCCATCTTGCTTGTTGAACCTGTCCAGGGAGAGTGTGATCTGGAAACATCTAACACCGCTACAAAATGAATTTGACAAGACCACCATTCACGATAAAGTGCGATGCTGCACTTTATGAGCGGCCTTCATCACTGCTGGTCTTGTCTGCCTCGTCTGTACTAGTGCCGGGTTGCTGCAGCAGTGATTTTCCCGGGCCAGATGAAAAGGCAGGGTAGCAAGGTTTGAAAAACGGGATCAACAAGGGCG
Source organism: Nuphar pumila (assembly GCF_984573655.1). Taxonomy (NCBI): domain Eukaryota; kingdom Viridiplantae; phylum Streptophyta; class Magnoliopsida; order Nymphaeales; family Nymphaeaceae; genus Nuphar; species Nuphar pumila. The sequence goes on along the minus strand of NW_028323675.1, from coordinate 18,841 downwards.
TATTGCGCTTATATTCCTGGTAATCCGCACGGCCTCCATACCGTTCATCCTGTGACTTCTTTAGGATGGGAACACCTGCACTCATCAATGCCAGATATCCAACAGGGGCTCTTCGACACAATAGGTCAAACAACATGCCACAAACTGTATCTTACTATCTTACAAAGCAGACTCAGGGTTTGTACATTAGTGCGAAAACAAAGTTTCTTTGAAAGTAAGGTACGAGTTTGTGCATGCTTCCTTGTACTTGAGTGAAGATATGCTCACATTGCACGTAGAAAGCTTGTGGTGCCACAGGGCGACCTGAAGTACAGGGTCACACCCTCTCCCTTTGATGGGCCCATGACCGTGTTGACATATGTAACCCACTGTGCTGTCAAAGTACGTGGTGCTTTAGTGCAGGTTCAGTATCAATGTGCACAAGCCTTTGTGGTAAGCGGTGAAACCTCAAGATGGCTCTGATTCCCACTTTTGAGTTGAGTTTCCTTTGCCTTCTATCAAACGGTGTGAAGCATGTTCCGAATACATGCGGAATCTCATACAAATGGTCCATGCGGCCTACTACTCTGCCAACTTTTTCATAGGCTACACATGCAGCAGCCCTGGGCAACGACTGGCCAGACCTGCTGATGAGACAGCGTGCCTTGCTGTAACCCAGACACAGTTGACAGGTCGTACGGTGATGAGCAATCAAAAACGAGACATTGAAAGCTGAACCAACCTTGATACCGTCTGTCTTGTTTCTCGTCTACTTAGCCCCACTGAAGCACCAAAGAAAGACCGCCATGCTTCACTGAGCAGTTTCTTGGTAGCAGGTGCATTCGAAGTACCAAGTGAATTAGAACGCACATCTTGAGCCGTCCAGCAAGAACATCCATTTTCTTATGGCTCTTGAGGGCTTGCTCAGCATGCTCAACTAGTTCACCTGATATTCTAATTGCACAACATCGAGAAACTGTGCAGAAGTACAGGCAACCTTGTAGCGTTTCTAAGGGCTCAGTCGGACACAAGAGGGAACGCACAAGGTGGGCTCAAATCCCACTGTCTCCTTTCATGCCATTACTCAGCCCTTTACATATCATGCTCAACTATGCCTGGATTACAGGAAGGTATTTGCTAAATCATCTAAACGTGATTTCACGTGCATCCAGTCGGCTGGCTTCCTGGCAGGGACAACTGCAGGTTTTAGGTGTTGTTTGTTCCAAGATGTTGTCCAAAATACTGTTTGTTTTGTTTCTTCGCCCCATCTGCTGCAACCTTCCCTAATCCTTTCCGACTGTCTAAACGAGCAGCCAGGCGTCCGGCTCTAGGGTATGGCGCAAACGGAATTCTCAAGTATGCCACAGACCTCATACTTTCCAGACTTTGCTTTGTCTCCAAGCCTGACCATGTAACAAAGGTATTTGCTTGAATTTGCATGAATCTGACCTGCTGCGCGTCTGTTCTGTTTTCTCTCTGCGCAATGGATCGAGGATAAGTAAACAGGGCCGCAGACTGAACGCACCCGACACAAAACGAAGCAAGAGAGTGGTGACGGCAGGGCTGAACACGATCCACCAGTGGTTTGCAGCAACCCTTGGGAAGCCAGCCCAGAAGAACATAGTGATCCAGCACATGATCTCCCCAAAGTAGTTGGGGTACTGGCACAGCGTGTACACCCCGGACCGCATGAACTCGCCCTTGTTGCCCGGGGCATTCTTGAAGGCGTTTTTTTGGTAGTCAGCGGTTGCCTCAAACGCCCAGAACGCCATGAACAGAGCAAATCCGGTCCACCCCCAAGCGCCCATCGAGACCGGAGGCTGCATCGATTGCGCAGCAGTCACTGGCAGCAGAACAATCCACGCCCAGGCAGCTTGGATGAACCAAAACGAGAAGAGCTTGATGGGGTAAGCTGAAGGCCCCGTGAACCAAGGCTCGCCTGGTTTGGCGTAGAATCCGTCAAATCGCCTGCACCATATGAGTTCTTGAGCACCAGAGTATCAAGGGACCCTATCCCTCGAGCGCATGATACGTATGATTGAATCTGTAATAAGATGACAACGCCGCTCCAACCGGGACCAGTGTGCCAGTGGACAAGACATGTACCCTTAATCTTCAGCACATGGATACGCACAATGCCCTGAACCTCACATTAGGAGGTTCAGTTCCTTGTGGACTTTAGGAAACAAGCAATCGTGAAAACCACACAGAGAGGGATCCAGATACGGTCCCAAACCACGCCAAGACGCGTACTTGTCTGTTCCTGTGCAGAGGATGCGGTAGAAGAGGAAGCCGGCCAGGCGAATGCTCCACGCGGTGACCGCCACTGCCAGGAACAGTGGCCGATTGGGCTGCCAGACTGAGACATTGTGAGCATTTGCGTTTGCGATGTGGGTAGCCCATGCAGCGACACCAAAGGTGCCGCAGCCCTGCAAGCAAATGCATGGCGTTCGTGGCTGTTTTATTCACCGCTCGAGGTACCATGCAAGCTAAGAAGTCACTGAATATCTGTCATAGTTGATGGCATTACTCATGCAATATTCGCCAAAAACAAAAGCCTTGATGGCTTTGGATAGCGCCTTGAATGAAGAAGCAACGAAACAGCACTCGAGCAGTCCTGGCGTTGATGAAGTGAGGGTGTTGCAGTGCCTAATAGTAACATTGATCGGTCATCTTGCCATGCCTCCCCCGACGTTGGCGAGAGGGGCGTACCCAAGAGGCTTCGGCCTGGTGCCCGGATGACGTGCCCTAAGTTGTGGGGCGGGTCCGGGTATCCGGCCGGGTGCGAGGCCTGCGGGTTACCCGCTGCGGGTGTATTTTCGGCTCGCGGGTAACCCGCCAGTTTCAGGAAGTATTGACCGCGAGCCAGCCTGTACGGCTCGACGCGAGCGAGCTACTGGGGGCGTTGCCCAGAGGTGCCCCCAATAGCATGCAACTCAATGAATACAGTACAACCGTTGCTTGTTACTCGGCGTTTGATTTGATTTAGCTGTTGGAGCGGCATGACGGAAATCGCGACAGGGTTGATGATTCATACAACACTGCGTGCAATAACAGGGCAAACGATGACAATTTAGAGGTCTTACACTAGACATCCCACACATGCTCTACAGACTCCTCCTCATCATCAGATTCAACATCCTCTGCGTCGTCAGCGTCAGAAGTGCACAGCTTGTTGATCCACTCAGCCTCAGATGCCTCTAGCATCGCAACTGTCTTCTCACCGATGCGAGCAGCAATGCGCGAGTTGGCATAGCAGAAAAGCATTTTCTCCAGCTTCTCAGTACCGAGCAGGGTGCGCTTGTTGCCCATGATATGCTTTTAACGCCTTTGCATATGTTGTTCAGCCAATGTCGGGACGTCCAACACATTTCAAATTACGATTTGAATATTTCGCGCCATATGCCAGACGCTCGCGCGGAAAGGGCAGTTTGCGGGTGCACCCGCGCGGGTGCGAAGCTCGCGGGTTACCCGCGACGGGTATATTTTCGGCTCGCGGATACCCGGCCAACAACATAGGACGTGCCCCTCGTCCAACTAGCGATTGACAACAAAGACGCTGATACGCCTGCCAATCGGCCAGCATGTAACGAGCGAGTGAATGCGCAGTCGTATAGTGTCGCGCTACGTAGTGGCCGACTCCGGAGGAGCGTCTGGATAGCGTGTACTTCGACACGCAACGTCATTGTCAATGACATCAAACCCTTCTTACTTTTGCGTGAGGTACTTTTGCGTGAGCGCGGTATGCGCAGTTCTGAATACTGCAAGTGAGCGAAGATGGGCGCGCACCACCAGATCTGTGATCTTGTGAGTTTTTGTGACCGTGGCGATGAGAAATCCCGCCATGTTGGTGGTCACGCAGACAAGGCCGCTCAGTGCTAAAGAATAGCCTGCACATACTCACTCACGTTCACGACGAGCCGACACACTAGCGGCAGAGCGGTTACAACGCAGGTCCAGACGTGCGGAATTTTAACGGGGGACAATTTGTCCCGTATTGTCCAACGTGGGCGCCTGGCGCTGGAGCTAGTCGCGATGTGTTATCAAACGCAGCATCGTTGAAACAGACGCGTCTCAGATATGTCAGTGCCAAGGGAAAGCGCAAAGAAAGCCTGCACGGCAAAATCCATCAGATGACGTACCCACTGAGCCTGCGCTGAGTCCGAACAGCATTTTCGGGAAAATGCGCGTTGACGGCGTCACACGGGAGCAAAATCCACTCGATATCGAATGTACAGCGTTACCTCTCTGTACACAAAAAGCTGTTAGTTCTGTGAGTGCACGACGTGGTAGACAACATCCGAAGCAGCGATTGACAAGCTTTGGCGAGCGTCTGATAGCGATTCCGCACCAAAGGCGTTGCTAATTTGAAGTTCAGATTACGGATGGCTTGGCTTCGAGCTAACACACTGCGGAGCATGCTGTCTGCACATAGCACTTTTCTTCCGAGCCACACGTTGGTGGTGCATAAATGTCCTCACCCTCAAAATCGGAATGCGCTATTTTAATAGTCAGCGTACGATACATTCGATGCACAGACGCCGGTGTCAAGAAATTGTGACATTTGGGAAAGACCAGTGTCTCTCGCAGAGCCTGGCACCTGCACCCTATCACCTGTCTATCTGATAGACGGGAGGGTGGCCGTAGGTGTTTTCGAAAAGTTTAGAGGCTCTCAGAACGACGACATGTGTTCGCGCACGAACGAGCAAGTGATAGGCGATACTCTCGTAAGCTGCATGTTGGCACCCTCCGTGGCGCATTCCCAGCCAACAAGCAACCCAGCAGAAAGCCCAAGCCAGTTCATGTCATTTAAGCGCGCGCATGTCTTCTTCAACACGTATTGTGTGAGATTGTATGGCATTGCTTGGTAGGAAACATGTTTAAGCTTCCGAATTGCCGTCCAGCAAGCTCGCATGTGGCATACCCTGGCGGAGTTCTCGGCGACGTAAAGCGAAGATCTATTTGCGTATGGCGCGGTACGACATCGCGTCGCGTTTAATTGATTATCTTTATTCGTGCCTGTGTCCTCGCCTGTGCCATGGCCTTCCACTTGATGCCCGTACGGTTCTGTGATGTAGGTTAGCAGCAAAGTATCGACCGCGCGATACTGCGCGATTGTCACATGGACACCATTGCGAAGTTGCGAGGCACTTCCACTTACGCTGTCAAATTTTAGCGGTCAGCAGTGCTTAAATCCTCGCAGCGCGGTGTTCAGGCGCTGAAATGAATTTTGGTTCCCAGCACAGCCGTCCTGCGAGCGTGGGGGTGAATACACGTTCACGCGAGAGCTGACCGGTCATGTTCTAACGTGCGTACAAGCTGTAGTGATCGCCTGCGTCGTGATGCAAATGTGCATCACAACTCTGCGGGCTTCGCCAAGCTGCCCGTACAATGCGGTTCCTGAATGAAAGGTTGCCGTGTGCCCGGGATGGTATCGTACTGGCCGGTTGTGAAGAGCTGTGTCGCCTATGGTCTAATGGAATCTCTTTCACAGCAGGGTCCCAACATGCCAGGCAGGTCACAGCAGCAGCAGCCGAGGCGCCGGACGTAGTTGACGCGACGACGTCAGGAAGGAAGGGGGGAAGTCCTTCACCGTCGCCAGGACCATCATCGATCAAGCGCATAGTGCGGATAATCGAGAAACGGTTGTCAAACCTGCAGCTGGCCATCGCAGAGTTGGCCATACTGGCTTTCTTGTCAGGTGTAGGGACTGTCATCGACCAAGACCAGGTACGCGTCTCCAGGAGAATGCCGTCCGACGAGGAGACGGTAGAACATGGATACAATCACACCCTCCCCTCTTTCTATTCTAAACGATTGCCACACGTTTTCTCAATGCTCGTCAAAGAACATAGCATAAAACACGATTTTGAATCGTTCATGACGCACATGCACCAGAAAACAAAACAGAATCAGTTGGGATTCACGCCATGGCCCATTTGGCGACGCAAACGCCGCCCGGTTGAGCCTGCCCAGAGGGCTTTGGAACGATGTCGACAACGGGCGAGTTGATGCGCGTAATGCCTGGCAACTGCGTGTGATCTTTTAAGTTGGCTTTTTAATGCTGTTGAAAAGATGCAGCGTCTCTCTAACGCCTATCAAAAGCCACAAGATTAGGGTTGGCTCAAAGACACTGAAGCATGCATGCATATGCACCTCACGATCAGCATACCGTGCGTGCCTTGCACAGTGCAAACACGGCAGCCGTGCACAAAGATGAGATCTCATGATCTGAGTACCGCATCCTTCCGCTTGCATTCAATCAAGCAGCAAACCCTTCGACCAGAGACAGCAAACATGGCATCAGCAAATCCCTCCCCCTGACTCCATTGTCCCATATGCAGTCCGAGGAATGGTACATTCAAAACTTCCCAGTTGGCCCAGACAAAGTTCTCGGCTTCCTAGACTACCACACGCTCTTCTTCCTGCAGCTCGATAAGATCTACACCGCCCCCTACTTCCTCGGCATGGCCGCACTGCTGGCCGCATCCCTCGTGGCCTGTTCCAAGACTCAGCAGCTGCCCCTAGTCAAGATCGCTCGCCGTTGGAAGTTCGCGCGAAGCCCGACAGAAGTTTTCCGGAAGGGCAATGGGGAGACCCTCCCCAATGCGGATCTGAGGGACCTTGGGGTGGCCCTTAGGGGGCAGGGCTATCAAGTGTTTCTCCGTGATGGCGCGATGTACGCTTTCAAAGGGTTGGCAGGGCGATTGGCGCCGATCGGCGTGCATGTTTCGCTGCTCGCCATCATTCTCGGGGCTACGATTGGGGGCATTGCTGGCTTGGATGGTGTCGTCATGGTGCCGCAGGTAACGCTTTCTTGCCTCTCTGTCCTTTGGCGCGCCATGTGTGCCGCAACAACACCAACGAACGGGCGGTCACGTCACGCTTTTGCACTCCCCGCCAAGTTGACATAGAGAAACTCTGTTGAATTTTCAGGTACTTATGTTGGGAAATACCCAAAAATGATCTCAATCTCTCGAAAAGCTCGCCCGTTTGTTATTGTTACGGTACTGCGGCAGGCACGGTGCCATCTGCACTCCTGCTTGTGTTTGTTGTTGGCAAATATTGGTGGCATTCTCGGCATGCACGTTCCCAAGCGGCACATGGTGGTGCCAATGGCTACCATACTGCCGCTAAATATTCAATCGAAATCGCAAAACAATGGCCGTTTTAAAATTTTTCATCCTGAATCTCCAGAAAGCTTTGGTCAAAAAATGGTGATTTTTACTATCTAGTTTTGCGGCTATCATAATAATAATCCCGATTTATTGTACCTACGGTTGAATGGTTTGCGGGATTCGGACAAAGTTTGAATATTAGCGTGACAGAATAGTTAGCGGGGATACGGTACGTGGATGCGACAATTCAAAGCATCATCATTCTGGAACTTCATGTTCCCTTACACGAGGCGATTGCGAGCCAGTATAACGACAACTTCTAGAGCCTCTGCGAAACAGGACGGGCGAAAGGAAGCGTTTGCGGGCCTAGATCGCGGTCTCATTCGCTTCTGGAGAAGGCCATTCTATCATGGCTTCACATGACGACAAAGCGAATCACACGCAAGCGCCTGGAAGTTCCCTAAGAGAAGGACCTTTGGGCGCTTGCGTGCGATTCGCGGTTTCCGATTCATTGGCATGTGATTTGTTGCTTCGGGGACCTCGCACCACGGACGCTTGTGGCTTGCTGCTGACTGTTGTCGCCGTGTTGATCTCCAACTGAAGAGCTCACTCCCGATTGCTCTGGCACACCTTATTGTGATCCTCAATCTCGGACCTCTGTCTTGAGGCTTGTCTTAAACCTCGAATCCATGCTCCGCTGGAATGTATTTAGACATGAACCTGTCCCCAAGAAGAGCTTTGCGCTGCCAAGGATTCAGAATGATATACCCTTGCGTGGTGTGGGCATGGCCATAATGGTGAAAGGGCTCCCGACGTAGATTTCCATGTTAATTAAGGTACAATAGGTACGTTCACATTTGGTATTGGATATCGGGGAGCTGCCCGCATCCATGCGGGTGTGTTGCTGCTGTAAAACTTAGTATTTCCTCGTTGACATATACATGCATGGCTACGCAGGGAGCTTCGTTCCTTGTGGCAGATGTCATGAAGAGCCGCCTTCCCATCATTCCGCTTCCAGACGGAGCAGGGCAGGTGGTTTCGGTGGACAGGTTCTCCATCGACTATCTCAGTGATGGCTCTGTCTCCCAGTACCGCTCGGTGCTGAGTCGCCGCGACCTTGACGGCAACAACCCCGCCTCGAAGGAGATCTACGTCAACGAGCCGATGCGCTTTGGCGGGATCACGATCTATCAGGTACGCTGCAGTGTCCCGCACACCGCCCAGATGAAGTCCCGTACAACTAGGGCTGTACGAACAACGTATTCTGGCTTCACATTTTTTGGATCCGCACCTACACAATTTGACATAGAAAATCAGCAGTTTCGGTACCAGACATACTCTTCTGTACAGCTTTACCTACAACCTTGGCGCGCTTGTGTGTGGCATGGCTGTTGGGTCCTTGGCTGTTGCGTGCTTAGGTGTCAGGCATAGTGGCAGTGAAGTTCCCTCGTGGTCTCAACTTCAGGCGCCTGGTGAGGGCTTGCAAGATGCCAGGTTGCTGCGCTGTTACGCTGTTGCGTGCCCTTATGAAGGGCCATCTGCTCAGCCTGCTCATAGTTGCATTTGGAAATGTCGAAGCAGCAGAGGGAGATGGGTGCAAAATTCAAGTTGGGAGTGGCAAATTTTGAATTTGACTTGCAAGTTTCAAATTGGAGATGGATGTGATTTCCCGATCGAGGTGCTTTAGAGGTCCTATGTTATCTCAGTAAGATGATATTGTATCGTTTTATATCACTCCTGCAACAACATGGACATTGGCTACTCTAAAGAACAGTTGGACGTTCACAATTCCGAGCACTTCTTGGGAATCAATGACACCATGACTACTGCCTGAGCCAAAAGTGCCAGACTTGACGTACCAAGGCTGGCCTGACATACCAGAAGGGCACAGAATTGTGCACATCGAGTGAGAAGACCCCTTTTCACTCACTGGAGCATGCACCCTCAACGGCCACTAGGCTTTAGGCTGTCTACCAAAACGAAGAAACTTGTGCAGACACATCGACTGTACCTGTCTCGTGTACCTGTCTTTACCTTTATTCCATCAAGTGACGATTGCGACACTGGCACCTCTCTTGCACCTGTCTCTTGTCATCACGTTTCTTACCCAAACCTCCCTGGTGGCCTTTCCGGTTCCAGCATGTACCATGCCGTTTGTTTTGTTGCAAGTCCAGATGCAAGCAGCTCCTTTCTTTCTCAAAGCACCTCATGCGTACATTGCGTGGTATACAGACTGACTGGGGCATGGCTGCGATGACTCTGCGCTCACCAGACAGCCCTCTGAGCCCCGAGAATGGAGCTCCCTATAACGTAGCCCTGGTGGAGCTCAGCAAGGTCCTGGGCATGAATGCCAAGTCTAAGCTGTATGGCACCTTTGTGCCTGTCGAACAGCCCGATGGTGTCAAGCAACCCCGAGGCATCACTGGTGAGTTTCACAACACTTTTGCACCCGCTACGAAGTTTGCATGTGCGATTTGGATGAATGCTTGACGAGGACAGATGAGTGACGATGATGATGTATCTTTTACAGCAATATCGCATCCACCTTGACATTGGCAAATCAAGAACCACTTGGGAATCCGATACGACGTATATGGGCAGTAGGTGCGTGAGACAGCGGTATTCTTTGTCAGAATGGGGTTCGACTGCTATTTCTGCCTCCAAAATCATGCTTTCTATGGCATGGGCATTGCGATCTGCAAGTTGCAGGGTCTGGCGAATTGCTGGCATGAGAAGGGAGGAGTAGTTGCCAAGTAGTAATAGGGGTTGTGTACGCTGCTGGGCAGGGCATGAAGCATGCGTTCCACGAAAGACGGTGTGTGCAGCGTTGACACATGCTATAGCGCAGGTGATCTTGTACCTGTGGAGCAGATGGTTAGCAGTGAGTTGGAAATGCTGGCAACCTTTTCTCCATTCATAGCCTAGTCTGAAGAAGGCTCCTATAGATCTGGAACAGATGTACCGATAAATGTTCAGGTGGTTCATAAGTCTGGAGCAGGAGGATCCGTTCATCCGAAATGTGTCATCTGAAACGAACCAGCAATTCCAACAGGTGGGTGTGTGCAGTGCTGGCGCGCGATCTGGAACAAGTGGTATTTTACGACAGCAAGGGCGCCTTTGTGGGCGTGAGGCGACCAGGCTCTGGCAAACCCATCAATGTGGAGGGCCTGGATTTCATCGTAGACGAGGTCATAGGAAGTACGGGGCTCCAGCTAAAGTCCGATCCAGGTGTACCGCTGGTGTACACAGGGTTTGCCTTCCTCATGATCACCTCGATTGTAAGCTACCTCTCGCACTCGCAAGTGTGGGCGCTGCAAGAGGGCAGCGATCTGCACGTTGGTGGCCGCACCAACCGCGCCCTTGTCGCGTTCAAGGGAGAGTACGGTCAGATCCTCGACAGCATTCCGGAACGTGGGGCGTGATGCTGCGCAAGAATCTGCAGCACTGCTAAGTTACAGTAACGCTTCATGGGCTTTCTGCTTGATCACCGGCGATCTTGAAGCAAGGTTATGGAGACCTCATAGCCTCCCTCACAGGGAGGCTATGACATCTCCATTCATAGCCTCCCTGGGCTGTGTATCTCAACTTTCTGCACGGTACCCTGATGCATGAGGGGGCCTTCAGACCAATGCGTGCCCTGCCCTTCGGACATGCTCGCTAGAGGCGTCGAAGGCGAGGTTGTGAGATGGCGTTGACCTGTCAATTGTGCCCCCCATTGCCAGGTCTCATCACCGTACTTGCCGCGACGGCAGCACCGACGCCGGAGTCCCAGACATCGGCATCGGTGCCTTGCCGCCGATGGCGCTGAGGCGTCACCTTTTTAGCGTTTTGAGATTCGTGGACGGAGCTCCCGTTTGTACCATTGGTGCAATGCTGATTGTTGGTGGCGCAGGGGCGAAGGCCCCGCTCTTTGTTCTGGGGGTGCATGTATCCATTTATTTGTTATTCAGAGAGACAGAATCACCATCGCGGCAAGTATGGATGTGGTACATATCACGCATGTGCATTTGCCTGTGGCTACTCCTTCAACAAGCCATCCACTTCTCATTTCAGTGTTGCTTTTGACTTTCTGGTCTTGGGTTGGTTTTATGTTGGCTGTATGAAGGTACCCACTTTGGAGTGTGGCCAACGAGCACTAAGTTGAATCCAAGTGAGTGGCACATGCCTTGAACATGCAAATGACTCGCTCACCCGACTGTAAATCAAGTGAGTTTCCAAGATTTGAGATCTTGCAATACGCCCTAGCATATTCCTCAGCCGAAAAGAGTTGTATTGTCATTCTTCGCTTCCTGAGGTGTGAGAGAAACTAGACTCAGTGCGTTTGGTGAAAACGACTCATGGTTGGCTGAATATGCAGTGCAGTTCCTTTGAGTCTCATGCATCTCCAAAGTCCAAAACTCTGTGTTCGTTGCGATGCTGAGCGTGTTGCTAGCAGTTTCGTGGTAGCAAAAAAACCGTGTTGCAACACAAGAAGAGGAAAAGTGGCAGTTGACCGGAAGAAAAGGTTTTCGTGAGCCGAAAAGCAAGTCTCGCTGGAGACATATGCAGCACACAAGGTTGCCAATCTGTTTTTGCTGCTTGACAAAACACCCGGTGCCTGGTTTGTTCTGTCCACATTGGGAGTCACGCGTGGCTCATGAGTGAACCTTGCATTGCAACCCTCAATGCCTCAAGAGGAGGGGAGCTCTGCTACTAGATCTGGTGAGAATGTATCTTTTCACAACACTACCGAATCTGCATGGACATTGGCGGACATTGGCAACTCTAAGAAGTACTTCAAAATCTGTCTATCTGTTACACATGGTTAAACCTGTATCTGTCACTGAATGCTATTTCATCTTTAACATGCGATCTTCGATTTGAACTTTAAAGTCTAGGCATTCAAGGTGAGGTGACATGTCGCATAGGAAATAGCAGCTAGAAGTCTATGTACAAGGGTGGGAAAGAGTGTGTTTACACTGAGCTACCGCGACCATATGTGTTGGGATATTGCAACTGGAACTGACGATGAAACCTGCATCAGACGAAAAGCCTGATGCCTACAAGAGAGGAAACTGCCCACCTACTCAACGTGAGGTGACAGGGTCAACTCGCCGTTTGGATCAGCTTATACCGGTCAGGAAGTACAACCTTCAGGACTTGCCGGCCGCACAACTTCCTCAACGTAGGCACTGCAACCATTCCAACAAACCAGGCCTATGACAGCGCTCATCCAGTTCAGAGCGCAATCACATCCCTTTGCTGGCACATGAGCCTGCCCGAATACAGTTTTAATCAGCTGCTGCAAGAGCGTGTTGCTGGGGTGAACTGATCATGTGACCAGTGTTTCGCCAGACCCTGTCATTTCTTGGGACGAGATGCCCGAAAATACATGATTATTCGGGACGAAAATGGGGGTTCAAACCCATTCTGGCGAAGCACTGAGTGTGACACGCTTCATCGGTTGCAAAGGAAGATGCAGCGCCGCCATTTCCCCTGTTCTGGGATGGCCACTGGAGCGACATTCAGGGGAGCTTGCCCTAGGTCTCCAACGCTTCGCAAGTTGAGGTGAGAACTGGCCACCTGCGGTGCAATCTAGGGATGCCTGAGTTGTGTGGTTAAGCAACTAGTTTATCAGGTGAATCAAACCACATTAGGTTAATGTGGTCCAACGCGGTTAATATGTGGTGAGATGTACATACAGCAACGTCTACACAACAATTGGTCAGCAACCGCATCGCAACAGAGCTGTGAAGGTACCCAAAACCATGAAGTATTCCATTTAACCTTTTCATGAAGAAGAAAGTAGATATAGATGTTTCCAACGCAGCACTGGACCGGCCAACTGTTGTCTAGACACGGTACATGGGCTGTAAAAGCACACATCATTTTGCACTTGATCGTCACCTTTCTGCAATTGACCTTTCTCATCGAAGAGGGTCTCTATCGAAGATGGTCACAAGGTTGAGGCTCAGGGGCACTTGTCCTGTTTAGTCATGTCCTCCTGTCCATGTCCTCATGTGGAATATGTGAGCGTGATGCATGATGCTCGACATGGCACGTTACACGTCTGATATGATGGTGACGATGGCACATGGTGTCAGTAAGCATCACAGACTTGTATGCAGCCATTGGTGTGTTGGTCTTGTGCCAATGTTTGTCTTCCTGCTGGTTAACTAACTCCTTGCTCAGGCCGTTGGGCAAGGAAGATACGCAACCAATCGTCCCCATGCCTCCAGGCAGTGTTGTGCCAGATCGTACGATGGCAGGTCCGGTGCCAAAAACTTACCGCAGTAAATTAGTGCTTTGGATGTCTTGGCAGCGTGAATGTTAATATTCCAGATAAGTGTCCCGAATATCCGATAATTGTACTCAGATGAAATGTACCTCTAGATACCCCAAACTCGCCTAGCGTGACACCATCCATATCACTGAATTACTACAGCAAAAGAATTCTGGTTACGACAAACGTTCCTCAGCACTTTATCGCCCTCCGAAGGGCGCCTCGGAGTCCGATCAAGGGCGAAACCGGTCTCGGCTGCTGGCGTATTAGCACCTTTTCCCACCCCAATACATGACAATTGTGGGACCTGATGATGGGGGTCGGAACCCAATCTTGCACAGCACTGCCTCCACGCATCACGGAGCAATCGGCAGTGTCAAGGGGGCGCACCTTCCGGCCATGCATCGACATACTCGTACCAACGGACCGAGTCGGGAGAGCCCCAGCTTCCGTTTTAACATTCCGGTGGTCGCTCCGCGTGATCGTCCACCCAGAACCTGCGACCAAATTGTCCAAACGGTGCCAGCTCCGCTCATGGAGAGCCCCCCACCCCGCTGCAGCGCCCGTGGCAATGGGCCCGATCCTCGGAAGCCTCTCGACCGCGAGCGTCCTGGAACGAAGCCTCTCGGCCGCGGATGTCCTGGAACGAAGTGACCGTACGCATCGTCACGAGCTTGAAGTCGAGGACGTCGGCTGTCACCTTGCGCTCTGCAGGCCATCGCCGTGATGGCACCCTTTCCAGGTGCTCCGAGCTCTCACCTGGGAGCGAGAGCGTCGGCCCGACTGCCATGATGGTCGCTGAAACGTTGGGGGGGTCGTCGGGCATTGTGGCAGCTTTCTTGTAGATTGGCTGTGAGACTGCTTCAGACCCTGCGCGCATGCACCTCAAGGGGTTTGATATTGTTGAGAGGTTTTTGGCTTGTTGTTGAGAAATCGTTGAGATATTGTTGAGAGAATGTTGGCATGTTAGTGATATTATGTTGAGATCTTGTTGAGAAAGTCCTCCGTCACCCTGTTCACCTGGTCATTTGTCGCGACCCGCTTGACTGTGCCTGTGAGCGCTTGGCAATGACTGCTTGCAACCATGTCCTTTGCGGTTTGCGGCCATCTCCTTCGTGATGTTAGGAGGCCAGCCGAAGTCTGTGACTGTTGCCCTCACAAACCGCGGCGACTTCTCTACTGTTGTGCGGATCCGCAATTCACTGGAGCATATGCATTGACATATATGGGCAAGTCAGGCTGATCCAGGCAGGCATTCCTCAGGTGATGGTAATGGTAGCACTGCGGACCAAGTAGTTCTTTGAGTTACCAATATCTCTCTGGATGTGGTAGTCTGGTAAACAGAGGCACCAACAATCACATGCGCCGCCACAGCATTAAAACCAAACAACCAAGAAGCCAAGCGCCGCAAAACAAGTGAACCGCATTGATCGGGGCTGGGGCTCTCAAGAGACTCAAAACTTGGGCGGGTCTGTTCCTCCCCAAGATGCACGGTCACCAGATTCCGCTGATGTATCGTATGGATGACATGACTGATTTGCGCTGGTATTTCGCCAGCGTGCTGAGCAGTGCAGCACACTGCGGCGGACGCACCATTGCTTCGCCAGAATGGGATTCGACGCCCATTTTCATCCCAACATTTCATGCATTTCGAGCATCCAGACCCAGAAAACGACTGCGTCTGGCAAAGAACTGGGACATACCAGGCGCGTCCAAGTCCGTACGGTGTCGGACGAGGGCAGTGCTGGGCCGCATGGGATCACAGGCCTTTGAGGAGACGTTCTCGCTGGGTCCTCGGGCTGTGAGGTCGCTTGTTTTGAAGGCGGGAGACTCTCGCGGGCTAGTCCCCGCGATACTATCTGCAGAATTACCTACCGCCAGCGGGGAGCCGAAGGCAAAGGACCCCGAGGTGGCTGACATGAACGTGAGGGAGCCATTCAGATGGCACGCGTCTGCGAATGTTTTGTCGTCGCGGTAGAGCGTTCGCACGGCTTGCGCTAATCGTTCAAGTGCGGAGGAGAAGGTGCTGCACTCGGCCTCTGTGTCCGGTGGCTGAGGCAGTAGGGCAGCCTGCATGCAGAAGCAGTTACGGAGGTTTCAGCGGCAGCTCTTTGAAGCCAGACTCTCTAACTTGCGGGTCCCGATGCCTGAAATTACATGATTTTTGGGGGCAAAAGTGGAGGTCGAACCCCATTCTGGCGGATCACTGGTCACCGTTGGCTGGAGACACTCAGCTCTACGAGCAAGGAATGCTGATGCCTCATGGCCTCGGATTCGGATGCCTGCTGAGGGCTGATGCGATGCTGGATTGCAGCGAGAATCACGCCATTGCATGCGCCACAGAAGGGCTGTTCGCTCGACCTGCTCACGTGGTAATTGGTATCGATCAAGGCAGCAAAGGGAACAGTGTCACGATTGCCCCAATCATGGATAACGTAAGTCTGCTATAATTAGCAGTCTTACGGCATCCAATCAAGATGCGGCTCTTCCCAGAATGGCAACGGAAAAATTTGGCGATGGCCGCTGCCTGGTCTGTCCAGGAACAGAACCAACTCGTCGCCAGACTGTGTGATTTGCTCGTCCAGATGCCTGGAAATGCATCAATTTTGGGAACAACAATGGGTTCGAAACCCATTGTGGCGAAGCACTGGCCAGCTCGCATGGTGGAACCGCCCTTGGTGATCGAGATCTCACGTAGCTGCAAGACTGACAATGCATTGTCCATCATGAACGACGACTGGCGCCTGCATTCTATGACGGAAAGACATCTCGAGATACGAGCTTGGCACCTCAACTTTCGGCAATTCCACAATCTTTGTCCGACACAGGCCTAACAACCATCTCACCCCCATCTCCGTAACTATCAACCAACATGTGTGCATGGCTGCGAATCTGACAATGCGTGTTTGCGCGCACCTGTATGGCTTTGGCAAATAGGTACAGGGACTACGCTCAAAAGGTCGCGAGACCGACACCGTATTGTCTGTGATGTGCAGGGTTTTGTCAGACAGAGTGATTTTTGGGCTCAGACGCCTGCAAACATATGCATATTGGGGACATAAATGAGCGGGGGGAGAATCAGGGTCGAACCCCATTCTGGGGAACCACTGGCGGTGTGAAATCTCGCTCGCACCTGCGCGAAATGCATGCACTTTTCCTGGGCATTTGTTAGAGCTTCAAGCACCAGATTGATCGCGGAGAGGGCAGCTGCGTCCTTTCCTTGGTGCGTGGGATTGCCCGCCCTCGAGCAAACCGCCACCGCCTTCAGCTGAGACGCAGGCATGCACAGATCGACGGTGGCACTGCTGCTCGGACCGTTTGCGTCTGCGGTCTGGTTGTTGGCATTTGTGCCTCTGGGATGGGTTGCCTGCGTGTCTTTGGATATTTGTGAGCTCTCCTTGCCTACGAGTTGGTACGTCTCTTTGTTGGGGTGGCCAGGTGCCACAGGTACGTCACCCAAACGTCTCCCTCCATCCCTTTCGTTGCAACTGCAAGCTCAACGAGGGGGGGGGGGCCTTGCGGATGTGAGGACGCCGCGATCGGGCGTGATCGAGGTGAAACATCCTCGGTGGCTTCTATTGAGTCTGCATCAGTAGCACAGTGCTTAGGTTGCGTATACAAAATGACTGCTGAAGAGCTCGACATGCAGCGCATTGGAAGCCGAACCCTCAAGCAATTGCTGTTTTTGATGTCAATGTTGCTCAACTTGCTCTGGGAATTTGGCCGACTTTGGCCTCGCATGGTTTTCGGCAGCCGAAAGTCCACACTAGAGGCCAGGTTCCACACTCCGCTCTCTAGTGACGACATACGTCTGCTATTTGCCCACAGCCTTGGTATCGGCGTGACGAATGATGAAAAACGGGAGGCCGGTCTGCAAGCTCGGCGTCAATGCTGAGCAGCAACGACAATGCGGCTCCAGCTGTAACAAGTGTTGCTAATTGCATTCGAACAACACAATGCATAGTCATGGCAAGCCTCCAGGTTGTTTCCCTCAGGATCTCATGATGCTGCTTGACAAAGAATGTAGTTGGGATGTCATCCTAGGGGTCTAAAGGCTAGATCAGTGGCATGGCTATCAGGCAAGATAGGCAGCGTCAGCCCCAATCCTCAGATTGGATTAGACCCCTACAGCGAGATGACATCCCTTTCCTTCACACACGTACAGTTGAGATGTTTTCGTTATCAGGTTTGAAGTGTTGGTCGACCAAGCGTTGGACCAGAGTGTGCCACCTCAAGGAGGAGATCTCACAGGAGGTGGCGTACCTTGAGATCTTGCAGACGCGTGTTGGTGTTCCTCGTTTCCGGGCTTTCTGTGCCTTCGTTTCTGTATGTAGTTGTAGATCATGGAGCCCTTGCGAGGGATGTTGGTTGGGGATGGGAGCAGCTGAGCAGATGGCGATAACGTTTGAGTGCGAGGTGACTCTTCTGTTATGGCATTGGCGCCCACTGCAGCATCGTAAGAGTTCCGGGGCAACCTTGGAATCAAGCTTTTCACCTCGCCATTGGGCCTGCCTGGATGTTCACACCAGGGCTTGCATCCAGGAGGTGGTGGACCAACTAAAACAAGACAAAACACGCCACCCGCACTTCTTCGCCAGGCCGTTTGCTTTGTGGGTCTGTATCCCTGAAAATGCATGCTTGTCTGGAGCAGAAATGGGGGTTGCATCCCATTCTGGCGAAGCACTGGGATAGGACGGTGTTGACAACGGTTGAGACAACCATGGCTGATCTCGACCGCCAAAGTGGACTGAATGATATGAGGTTTGCAAAGAGGTACAGGTGCGGTGCGTGGCCCGGCCTGCATGTGGTTGGGAAATAAATTCTTGGACCGTTCCTGCTCCTCGATGATGCTGGTGTCCCTTTCAGAAGCACTACTGCATCCACTTTGAACTGGCGGGTCCAATTGGAGTTCGTTGCCAATCTATCCACCACCCAAGGCAATCTCAGGTTGTGGTGAGCGATGTTTGGTTTTTGCCTTGGGTTACGGGAAGATTGGTGATGATTTTTCAATTGGACCTGCCAATGTAGTGTGGATGCATTGGTGTTGGAAGAGACACCATCATCAAGCCTATATCTCTAGCGAGAATCAGGGAAAGCGGCCCTTGACGATGTCTGGACTGGACTGCCAAGACACAATGAGGGTTTGCGAGCTCGAACGTGAAAAACTATGCTGCCACCACTGGTTATCAATCACTCGTATCTGAGATTTACACTTTAGCATGCAGTCTGAAGCATAGCTGAAAACATGCAACGCGTGTTTGCTGAATCCGCAATCGCAGTTCAGAACCTGATGCTCTGGCCACCAGGTTCGTCTTCCGTGAGAACAACGAGGGGTCTGGAACTGGGTGTCATGCAAACATCGCACCTGATGATTTCGTTTTGCTTGATAAGGGCTTTCCAGTGGTTTGGGGCTTGCTGAGCTTCCACTGTCGAACAACCAACCCAAAACTCGTTGCAACCCTGCTCGTGGCAGATGCGTACT
>NW_028323674.1:0-34567 GCF_984573655.1 Nuphar pumila | reverse complement strand
CTCAAAACTCGCTCTCCCGTGCTCAAAAATATATCATGATATATTTTTGAGCACGGAAGAGCGAGTTTTAAGGCCGTTTTTCTTTGGGAGATAGGTGATTGGCCCGGGACCAGCTGGTGTATGTGTCGAGTCCGCAGGAATTCGTCATGAACATAGTATTATTCGCACATCGGATGTCCGGGGTCGAGAATGCGTCTACCATGATCGTGAGCTGGAGGCTGGTTTCCAGCCCTGCTTGTGGGTTTCGTACGCGCGTACGCGTGCAAGTACGTACGTGCACGTACGGGTGCAAGCCCAGAATGGGCGCGTACGTACGCGGTTTGCTTGTTTTCGTGAACGACCCGTGAACGGGGGCGCAGCCCCCGTCGCGCTGTCGCTCGGCCCGTACGCGACCAGTAAACGGGGCCGCAGGCCACGTTGAGCGGCTAATCATTTACTATATGCCATGTTTGGTGGGATGATAGTTGACGTCGATGGGATTGTTGGTGGACCGGGGTGTGGTAGTAGGCAACGTTGGTTCTGAACCAACATGCATGCATGCATACTATTGACAACAAGCACAAACTCAAGATGACATATACCAAATTGTCAAGCACGACATGTTCGCAACACTGAAGTCAAGGGCGGCATTTTACATCATGCTGGGCTGGTCTGCTCACGCGTCATCCTCGCTATCGCTAATGTAAGGCTCATCGCCCTCAGTGGACGCCCATGAATAGAACGCCTCATCAGCAGTCATGGTCCGTGCTTTGCGCAGCACCCTCATGTTAGCATAGCAGTAGAGCAGTTTGGACACACTCTCAGGCAACAACTTCGATCGGCGCTTGCTCATGATGAAGTCTACGTTCGACCACAGTGTCTCACAGCATGATGATGCTGGCTGTTGTGCCGAGATCTGAACAGCAATGTCCTGCAGAATGTCAGCACTCTCACCATAATTCTGCCACCACACATAAGGTGGGATGGTGCAGTCGATGGAGGCTGCCAGTGCATCAGGGTCAGCAAAACTGCCTTGCTTGGCCTTGTACAACATGGTGAACTGTGACAGCGCCTTTGCTGAAGTGGCAGAGTCGGGAGTGAGCTTTTTCAAAACAGCCTTGAAGCCCTGCATGACCTCGTCGTTCTTGCAAATGTCACGCACATACGCCCAGTACCTGGGATTCAGGATGTAGGCTGCTGCATGCATGGGGCTGTGTAAGAAGTCCCACCGGTTCAACACCATGGTCGCCAGCGCCTTTCTGAACGCAGAGATGCTGTCACCACGGTCTGCAGCTTTCTCCATGTAGGTCTTGAGCTCGAACATGGCTGGATAGACGAAACCCATGGCTGGCGTCGTGCCATCGCACATTCGCAGAACCCGCACCACCGGGATGAGCAGGGTCACGAGTGCCTGCATCTGCTTGGCCATGTTGTTGTCCTGAATGAGCTCGATGATGAGCTGTGCCTTCGCTCGTGGCCCCGTCGTCGAGGCGCTGGACTTAATGGCCTTGATGGGCAGGTCGGCGACGTATTTCTCGAAACTGTCTTTCTGCACTGTCTTCAACAGCGCCTTCCGCACTTCGAGATAGCGCTCCAGCATAATGATGTTGCTGGCAAAGCGTGTCGCGGCTGGGATCAGGAGCGTGAGTTTGGGAGACTCCTCTCGAAAGAGTCGGTAGGGTATTTGCCTGCGCTTCATCCACTTCATGATCGAGCGGCCAGCATCGAAGAGCTCGGACGCAAATTCGTGCTTGCTGGCATCTTTCAAGAGGAGGTCAACCGCGTGCGCGCAACACCCAACCCATGAGAGGCGAGGGTATTTCTCCTCCAGCAGCATGCCCGCAGCCTTACACACAGAAGCGTTGTCTGTCACGACACACAGCAATTTCTGGGGTCCCACCTCGTCGATGACAGAACCCAGCTCATCGCACAGCCACTGAGCGTCCTTCTTCTTTTCAGTGCCAATAACCATCCTGTGAAACACGTTGCCGCCCGCACAGGCGACGACCACGTTGTACAGGGCCTGATTCGCGGGGTCAGTGTACCCATCAGCACATATCGAGCCCCCCGTGACATCCAAAGCCGCGTAGACTGACTGCAGATCTTTCTCCATCTTGGAATGACAGCGGTCCAGCAGAGAACCGGCGAGGAGATACCAGGAGGGGGGGTCGTAACTCCTCTTGGCGCCTTTCACCAACATCTTGCACATGGCGATAAACGAGCTGCTTTCGACGACATTGAATGCGATTGCATTGTCGTAGAAGAAGTGCGCTACTGCGTCGTGAGTTGCCTGGCGCAAGGCATCACCAAACAGGTCATTGAGCGCGTCCTGGGTTGTCTTCTCTGGCTGTTTCGACTCGGGAGCAGCAAACTTTGCTTTGATGTCAGGTGGAACGTCTGGGCACTTAGAGACGCCGATTTTGGAATGATGTCCGATGTGGGCTCTAGCACGGATGGGCTTCAATGACAACTTCTTATCGCAATGCAGACAAGTCGCACTATAGTTCCCATTCGAGTCAACGCCGTGAACGTCAAATTCCTGCCAAATAGGGTCTTTGCTTGCAAGCACAAACGTTGGGGTCGTCGATGTTGAGGTGTCAGGTTCTGTCCTAGCTCGTTTGCCGCTAGTACTGGCACGAGATGTGGCCAAAAATCCCTCCATTGTGCATCCTTTGGCATGGCAGCCATTGGTTGCGACGTTATACGTCTAGAATGTGAGTGCATCACGTCGTCCGCTGGTTTGGTTTGGGTGCGAATTTGAATGTCAGCCTTTTGGCGCCAAGCACCACACTTTCGGCGCGAACGGCCTCCGCGCAACGTACGCGTGCAAGAATCGCGCGCCACGTACGGGTGCAAGGTTTTGGGTCCGTGCAACGTACGCTCACAAGCAGGTTTCCAGCTGTCGTAGTTGTTCAAGCCGAATACGGCGGTACCACCTGCCGAGTCCCTGACGTCCTCATGTGTTTGCCATCCATACCGTGCGCTGTGGCGGGTCTGTTAGCTTGTCATCCGTTGTGGCTTGTGCGAAGTGCACGTGCTTGCCTGGTATGTGGCTGGCTCCTTGGCTTTGGTGACGGTTCCGCTGTACGTTATGTGCACTCCTGAGTCGCTGTGCCAGGTCACTAAGGAGCGGACTCTTGCGCTGATAAATACACGTTCATAATCTATGGCAGCAATGCCATACTTATGGACAACGCCACAGCCAGGGACTCTTAAAAGTAAAACACACTGTGTTCTCTTCTAAGAGTCCCTGGCTGTGCAATCAGTGTGCGGGGGTCGTACCCGTTGGGACTCAGTGTGTATGATACTTGAGCATGGGTGAGTGTGCATGCGTGTGCCTAGCACTGTATGTCCATACAAAGTGGGTCCGTCCTTTGTGTTCTGTGTATGTGTGGGTGTTTTGCGTGCATTTTACGTGCATATGCAGTACTGGACCGTGCTTTCTTTGAGCTTTTGTTGTATGTAAAATTGTGCCTGGTTTTTGAACGTTCAGCGTGCTCGGACTGTGCGAAACACACACGGAATGTACGAAGAGGGCACGTTCAAGTACAGCTATAGCACATTTCACGATCTTCATAATCATGGTTAGGATGACATTCCAAAAATCAAACATCAATGTACACATCGTGCTTCACAAAATCAACCAAGTGCGTTATTTAGCTTGAAGTATGTTGCACCTTGGGCAACATTGTTAACATGCTTCAAGCTAAAATACCTAGTTTCTTTTTACACCTTGGGCAAAGATCCATGGTCCTTGCTTTATTTTTGCAATTGCAAGGTGGCGTGTACATTATCTTGAACAAGGCTATCTATACAGTGCATCGCATGATCCCCATTGCCGCTTCAGCGACTGGTTAAACACCTGGTGCACCGTTATCGTCGATCCCATCGGACACGTTGAACCTTGACTTTTATTGATAAGCCTTTTCAGGCGGTTGATCAACATTGATTGATTGTCGGGTGCTGATGTATTGGCAAAAGAAAGCTGTGGCCCAAAGAGGCAGCTACAGGCTGCCCCGACGCCCGTGCTACAAGTTGGCCTATGGGTACACGTCAAAATAGATAAATAAAATGGAACCCAAAAGATACTAGAATGACCCATGCATGGCACTGACGATCAGCCGGGCAGAGGTCTGCCATGGACTGCCCTGTGCGGAGGCACAAGATGTCAGTGCGTCGGCAGGGGGAGAAGGTCAAAATAAGCGGAACACCTCTCAGATGGTCTCTGCCTACTGCCCAACCTCTGTAGAGCCAGCAGGGTGCATGCAACTTGCCCATCCAACGCTGGTCGCTGGCTGCAAAGGCACACCAAAGATCAGGTTCGCGTTCACACAAAAGTAGGTGTCACTGCTTAAATAAATCAATCAATCAATGTTATTTCCTGTTTTGCCAGCCCTGTCGCTTGTAACAATCAATCAATCAATGCTTGCAGCCATTCATCAAAAGTGTTGAAAACAGACGTTCGAGTTACAGTAGTGATACTCCAACAAAGATAACACATATGTATTCCTCAGTCGGTCTGTCCTATACAGAAGTGTATCCCTCCATATGTCCGTCCTATCTAGGCTTATGGTCCTACGCAATACTAGCCGAAGGAAACCATCTACACCATGATCTGAGTGTGATGAGCACATCAGATCATGGTGTAGATGGTTTCCTTCGGCTAGTATTGCGTTGGACCATAAGCCTAGATAGGATGGACATATGGAGGGATACACTTCTGTATAGGACAGACCGACTGAGGAATACATGTGTGCTATCTTTGTTGGAGTAACTACTGTAACTCGAACGCCTGTTTCAACACTATCTAGGTGTGGTAACCTTTGCTCGAGACTGCCGTCGTATCGAGTGTCTTGGAGAATGTCTGAGGTTCGTGACGCATACAAGATCGATCAGTTCGACGTGGACAACTGGGAGACATGGAGTTTCCAGATGAAGGCACTGCTGATTGCGAAGGATCTTTGGGATGGAGTTGCGAAAGACAGTCCAAGTGAGAAGGTCAGCTCCAAGGCTTTGGCAATTATCTGCTTGTTCGCGAAGCCGCATCATGCGACATTGCTCAAGGATAAGACGACAGCCAAGGAGGCATGGGGTGCGCTGAAGAAGCTCTACGAAAGTCGCAGTCTTGCGTCGACGATGAATCTCATGCAGCAACTGCAGAATTTACGACTCGGAGAAGAAGAATCCATGGTACTTTACTTTGCTAGGGTGCGAGAACTGCGTGACCGACTCATTGCTGTTGGAGATGAAGTGGCAGAGGTGCAGCTGGTGTTGCATTTGCTGAATGGTCTTCCAAGTACTTTCGAGGTCGAGAGAGTGCTAATTACGTCACAAGCTGATTCCCCTACGCTGGAGAGAACCTTCGAGATTCTGCTGCGTGCTGAGCAACGACATCTTTCGGATGACGCCACGATAGATTCCGAGCTCTTATGGCTAAGGACATCAAGAAGACATCCGTGGAGTGTTGGCACTGTGGGAAGAAAGGACACATCCGACGTGACTGTGTGGAGTACAAGAAGGAGCGCAAAGATGAGAAGCATGCTTCGTTGTTGGCATTGTGAGTTGCCAAGGATGCAAAGAAGGCAGAAGGCAGAAGACGAAGTATGAAGAATGTATGCTGTGAGGCATGGTACTATGTGGCTGGTATGACCACATGAGCAAGAAGACCGGTGCATTTGGGCGGGGGTCCGCTAGTGCAAGTCTAGAGCATTTGGCTGGGGTTCCGGTATGCTATGGGGACGGGTTTCCGTCAAGAATGGGGTTCCATTGAGCAATCTGGCTAGGGTTCTGGCAATGCTAAAGGACGGAGTTCCGTCAAGAGTGGGTTTCCACTGTGATATCTGGGTGAGGTTCTACTGATATTGAGGCAAGGTTTTGCTGGGATGGGTTTCCATCAACAATTGATGTTTGCGAAGACAAGTATTTGGGGGGAAAGATGGCAAATATTTGTTGTAGGATGATGCAGTTCCATGATCAATATTCACTGATATGTATAGCAAGTGTCATGCTTTAGGCTCCATGGTTGGCTGAGCATGTTTCGCTGTTTGACTGTCTTTGAGTATGCCGATTCGGGGGAGCTATTATGGTTTGTGTATGGTGACAACTAAGGGAGTGTTTGACACGATCAGCTGCCCGAGGGGGAGTGTTGAGGACCAATAGACTATTCGGTCAGCTATCGTACTTTCTAGGTCATTCTAGATTGTCCTAGAAAGTACGATAGCTGACCGAATAATCTATTGGTCCTCAACAAAAAGCTATCGCTGTGTTGCAATGCGTGAATACCAAGGTGTTCCTCCTTGACAATGCGAAAACAATTTCAACGTATCACAGCAGATATGACGACACGGATGATCTAATGACAAGCTGTCTGACCAGGGAACAGTACCGTCCTACATTCCAGCTTTACTTGCATGCGTGTCCGCTATGCAAGCCTCACACGCTCAATCATGGCATCCCAGTGCCATGAAAATGCCAAATTCATCATCGTCATTAAGTCAGTGCCTAACACATCTTTAAAGTGCATGCGTTTGTGAAGCCCTCCTCCCGACATGCTTGACGATTGCCGCCAAAGTCAGGCCAGGTGAGGGTTCCCCTCTTGCCAGGGGTACTGCCCCTCTTGTATCAGTCCCGGGCTAAGCAAGGCGCCTAATCACAGCCGTCTTGTCATCAACCTTCACATGGGGTGGGGGGTGATGCGAGCGTGCTGCTTAACTGCTTGAAATCCTAGAGTAAATAACTGACTTCGATCACTAGACTTTGGTAAATGCACAAGCGCACAGTGACATACCTGTAAACGGCCCTTGGAATTGATGTAAAAGCCGGATTCCAGCTCATTGGATACCTGAGCTAGGCTGTGAATAATGCTGGTGAATGTTGGCCTTGCTGCGGGCTGCGCATCTAGGCAAGCCTTTGCTAAGCACACCAAGGAGGTGGGAATGTGCGGGGCAAACTTGCCGAAAAGAGGGTGGCGTCGATAGTCCCCGTCCACAAGGCAGAAAGGTGCACACAGGTGCAATATTTCCCAAATGATGACGCCGTACGCAAAGACATCAGAGGCGGGTAGCAAGCGGTTGTCGTGAACTAACTCTGGTGCAAGATAAAACGGAGTTCCTGCGACAGTCACGACAGTCTCACACCCTCGGATAAGAAGATTTCTGGCAGCAAAATGAGATGACTCACACAAACAGGTCTGGGCCACAGCACGGAAAGGCATACAAGGAGCAAAGCATATTGGCAATGCTGACGTACAACTGCCGCAGAATGATAATACCCATGGCTGGGAGCAGCCAAATGCTAGGAACGATGCGTACCTTTTGTCACATTAGAAACATGGGAGATATCCGCCTTGATGTGAGTGCTGAGGCCAAAGTCAGCCACCTTTGCCGTACACTCCCCGGTATCAATGTACTTGCCTGCTTGCTGCGATACTGTTTCTCTGTCACCAAGCTCCATTTCTTGATGAACGCACTGCATAAACACATGTGATCAGAACACGCTTGTTCTTAAGCTTGTTCTTATGCTTGTTCTTAAGCTTGGCCTTAAGGCCCTAGGTCTGATCAGATCGTGTCGTGCAACTACCCTGTGCAGGCTTCATGTGCATCATAGTATCTGCCCTGCGATAAACTGGACATACTGGGCGGCGCAAAGCGTGATTGATGCTGACTTCATCGAAAAGACTTGCAACGCCCCAACCAAGCTGTGACCAGAAAGCCGGCAACAAGGGGCAGCAGTCAGCGGCAGTTTGGTCCGCCACGCGTGCCCCTCAATAC
This sequence comes from Nuphar pumila, assembly GCF_984573655.1. Lineage (NCBI taxonomy): Eukaryota > Viridiplantae > Streptophyta > Magnoliopsida > Nymphaeales > Nymphaeaceae > Nuphar > Nuphar pumila. Next base: position 26,819 of record NW_028323674.1, on the reverse strand, counting down.
GATGCACAAAAAAGAAAAGAAATACGCCAGCCCAAAGAAGACGGCGTTGACAATCAATGGGCGAGACAGCCAGAGCTGATCTCGCGCCTAAATGGAGGGATGAATACGAAGTACAGACGTCAGCATCCAAATTTTCCTGTGAGTTTGCGCACGACGGCATCTTCACGCATAAAAGCACAAGAGCATCAACGAAAACCCAGTTACTTCCTGTGGGTGCATACACATCAATTGCAGATGCATGAACGGCATGAGCATTCGCTGCAAGTTGCTTCAGACAGCGTGGTAAGCGCAGACGGCAAAAAGGGCATTTCATCTGGAACAAATGCCTTGCGATAGGTCTCAGCCCGTCCAAGTCAGAAAGTCATACGCAATGCCCATTCTTACCAGCACCGCATAAAAAGTGACAGGTCATTTAACATGCCCATGTGCCAGAGCTGACGTTCTGCCCAAGCATGCTAAAGGTGACATGCAGGTTTGACTCGCGCCGGACGTTTTTGCCGCACCGACACCGCGCTGTCCACCTCTTTTAGCAGGACCTGACAGGGACTTGCATTCTTTCTTCTTTTGTTGAATTTTCTAGGGGTTACCGCATCAAGTCAGTCGGTACCTTGTCCACTTGAGGGGCATTGCGCTGTGTATGACTGAGGTAGGCCATATGTAGGCTGATATGCACAGGTGTATGTAGACACTAGCATGTTCTCTTGGCTGATGATGATGATGACGTAGCTGACCCCAATGGCTACGCCTTCAACCCGCTGTCACATGAGACGTTTGGCCGCATGGGCAAGCCGGCGATGGATGCTCAATACCCTGGCGATAACAGCGAGTGCTGGGGGTGATGTTATCAAGGATGGATTTGTCACCAATGCGCTACGGGGCCTCAGCATTGGCTTAAGTAGGGGCAATGCTATCATGTACAGGCGTTCTCTTCAAGTTTTAGCTCGTGCCAGCGGCCGCGCGTTCATGACAGGCTTGCTTGTTCCGACCGCTGACGTGCAATGAGCTCTATCACTTCGAATGTGCTGTCGTTGTTTCTTGTTGTCTATTTCTTGCCATTATCTATGTGATGTAATGACGACGTATCTCTTTTTTTCGTTTTGCCACTACCGCATGCACATGGACATTGGCAACTCCATGAACTACTTGGATTTGCTTGCAAGCAAATCCAAGTAGTTCTTGGAGACAAATAGTTCTGGAACCACTTGTGTCTCAGAAGATGAAAGCAGCTAATGTGCATTTCCGCTACCACTTACTTGAGAACGTTCTTGGACATGTCCAGAAATTTTGTGTTTGTCTCACGCCAGATTTCAAATTAGTACGCCATGCTTCTCACGCAAAACGCCATGATGCTGAAGCCTAATGCCATGTATGCTTCTCTGTGTATGAGGGCTGTGCTGTTCATTGGCTGAGTACGGGTTAGAATTCTACCTGTCTTTCCATGAAGATGGAGTATGATTCGTGTGTGACGTGTAAATAACGGCATCTTTGTCGCCAACGCACCAGTTACTTTACATTAGACGCACACATACCAGATAGCGATTATTCATACTTGTCCGGCGTTGGGAAGGTCTTCCATCCCATGGAAGATCAATCAGCCAGCCTCCAAGCTGAGCTGAGATTAAACACAGGGACACTGAATGGACAAGCTCTGTCGCAAATTCAATCATGTAAGTACTTGGGAGTCTGGTTCGCAGAAAACGGGTCTTGCGATCTATATGCGATGTAAGCACTGGCCCAAATGAAGGCTGCTTTGGGGTACTGGGGGGCCTCTGGTTTGGTCCACCTCGAAAGCCAACAGACGCTGCTTTGATATCACCGCAAAGGAGACGATGAGAGCAGTGATGGTAGAGATAAGTAATGAATGGTCCTCATGGCTGATGTCTTGATCGCAGACATGAGCTTATTGCCCCCCTCGCTCCTAAGGGACGCCAGCAAACAGTGCTATGATAAGCATTTGTCAATTTTACAAGTGACTCGGTGGTGTGAATTGGCAAGAAGTGTGGCGCTTTCCTTGGAACCGAGCTGTTTTTACTTTGTTGGTTGCACTGTAACCACCGTTGCTGGCCGTATGCGCGGCAGAGGTGCAGCACTGATGTGCTGTTGCCAGCTGCAAGTCAAAATTCAATGCTGTGCCCAGCGCTTGGCAGCGCTCACACCGCTTGAACCCAACCTGGTGACACGTGTGGAATATCAGCCTTGATACACAACGGTTCTATGAAGTTGGGAGCGTAATTATCCGCAAAAGTTATATGATACAAGCATTTGAGTATGATAGCGGTCAGTCGTTCTGCAAGCCGGGCGTTCGGGAAAACAAAGAACGTACATGGAGCAGTATGTTGTTTGGGTTGAGATCTCCGTGCACAATGCGCTTGGAATGAATGTGCTCCATGCCGAGGGCGATGTCCAACAGGATGGGCAGAGCGCGGTTGAGTCTCACTACATTGGAAGGCCCTTTCAACACGCCAGCCTCAATGAGCTGCCTCAAGTTGCCGCCGTTGCAAAGCTCCTGTGTACATGTTCACCAGTCATACGGAATAAATCAATCGGGAACCACGTCATGTCCCCTGCGCCGTGTAATACGGCGAGAGAGGCATACCTACCAGGTACTACCTAGGGCCGTCGGCCTGATGCCCAGGCTGGTCGGCCCGGGGAACAGGGGGCGAGTACCGCACGACCGCATCCCAGAAACACTCGTCAATGACATCAAGCGCAAGGCGAGGCAACACAGCGCTAGGCAGCAAGAAAGGCAATGCAGGCACCGCGCCAAAAGCAGGCAGGTAGCAACACGATATGGAGCAATGGTTCAAAATAAGCGTGTGATCTTCAACATAGTGTAGCGGGCAGCACGATATACGTACCGTGAGCACACGAACCGACAAGGTGACTGATAGACACATGGCATGGTTTGCATACAGCTGCCTTTGATCGTGGATGGTGGAGTTGGGAAAGCTGATTGTGCGCTGTGCTTGGCATGCAGTCGTGCTTGCCTTTTCAAATTGGTTACAATGAAAGGAAATACAGACGTTAAGGTTTGCAAAGCAGTTGTGTCAACCGATATCGGTGCTTGCCGATGCTGACATCAGTGACCTGGGAACTTTCCAATCAGTTCATTCAGCATGCTTGTCTCGTGCAACATAACCGCACATTGTGGCTGACAATTGCAATGAACGTATGATCGTAAGGATGGAATGAAATATGGCCTATCACTGACAAGCCTGCAGATAATGCCTTGGGCGCGAAATGATGGTCGTACTCGACAAGGGTTAGAAGCTGGGGTGACCGGCACGTGCTGTTCGTAAAGTTCTTCGAATCGAGGCGCGCGTGCCCCGGAGATGCTTCCAGGAAACCCGCTCATAGGCTGGATGCTGGATGGTGTTCACCTCCTAGTCTTCTTCTAATATGTGCACTATGCAAGACTTGGATCTTGGCGTGATTCCCGATTGATATCGTGTTGATTTTCCAACAAGGCTTTGTTGCAGTTCTAGGATTGCTTCCATCTTTTGGTGTCATCAGACTGAATGAGCGCCACGGATGTTGCAAGCACATCTTGCATGTTGAGCAAACAATCATGCATGGTGAGTGATGTGGGACAATATTGGACCTCACAAACAGAGGACACCAAGTGCCGGTTGCACTCATCCGTTTATCATATGTCTCAAGAAGCCGCACCTGAATGAGGTACAGCTTCCAAACCCGTAGCTCGGGCATGTTCACACTGCTGTCCTCCAGCGGGGTGAGCTCATGTGAATATGTGGAGACGATGTTCGGGTGGGACAAGTTGTACGCAACGGAAGCCTCCGCTGCCGCGCGCTCCAGCGTCCAACGCCCAGTGGCGACACCTTGCAAAAGCACGGTCTTGACAGCCACGGGTAAACACCTCCAGGTACCTGCAAGTTCAATCTGTGGCATTGAAACTGGACGCCAAGGCTGTTTGTGCAAGCACCTTGCGGCACGTGCATGTGAAACTGCCGAGCACCATGCAGCCCATGAGTTCACATGCAATTTTCAGCATGTGGACAATTGTAAACAGAGCATCAACACTCAATTGCCAGGCACCCATGTGCTAGGCTTTTGGACACTTCATCCCCATGCATCTTTGAACCTTCTTAGCCCCTGCCATGCCATATGCTCAACATCCACCTGATGACAGGCAATCTCCAAGTGGTGAATGCTACAACCAAAGAGAATGAGTATAAATGAGCGTTTCTCCGCTGCATAGCTGCTTGGATGTGGAAGCACTCGTAAGAAAATGCATGCGCCAAAGCGCATGATTTGCCTGCCCACATTACTTGTTGCCAGGCTTCAAAATACATGAACCCAGCAGGAATTTCATTTGTGGGGCGCTTGAGACCTGACCAAAGACTAACATGGGGGCTTCTCAGCAAGAATCAGTCCCAGTAAATTTGGAATGCTAGTGGTATGTATACATACGTACCACTAGCATTCCGGAACATGTAAACCGTACAAACTCTACTAGTTCCTGACCAGCAATTGCTACATAAGTTCCATCGCTGCTGTGGTGATCTCAAATGCAACTTGGCCAGGCTGGGTAGAAAGACCTTCATGTGGCACACGCTATTGCCACATTAGCGCCGCACGCCAGCATCGTACCAGGCCTCAACGGGCGTCCGAAGTTTGGGCGGTGAGTCACCTGTAAAGGTCGTAGGGTACACACACATATCAGCGCGAACATGCTGCGGCACATGATGCAGGCCGGTGTGAGCCTGCGCACCGGTATAAACGGTCCCGTATCCTCCGGACGCGATGAGCTTGTGGAGTTGGAGGAAGCTGTCGCCAATCTCGCTCTTTTCGCTGATTGCTTCCTTCAGGCTGCGGATGGCATCGACAATGTGTTGCTCGGGATCATACGCAGTCGTCAGCGGTGCTGTGCCAGTCGTTGAACGCTCCTTCATCCCAGACCTGTCTTGCGAACGCTCGTCGCTTTGTGAAAACGTGGCATTGGTCCAGATGTTTGGAGAAACAGCGAGGCGCTTGCACCCTTGTGTCGGCGAGCCCAGCACCCTGCGCATCACACACGAGTCTGTGGCAAGCAGCACAGCACTTGAAATGGTGCACGTCTGGTGCTGATGCAGACCAATGCCAGGATGGGGCGTGCGCCCTTGGCAACAGAGGACGAGGACCTTCCAAGGTGGCCTGATATGCGTGCATTGTGCCGATGACGAGCAAAGAAGCTAGCAAACCGCGAGGGTAGGGACCTCCATATGGCAGCTATAATTTGTGGTGCCCAACTTGCGCAGATGGAAGTATTGGCAATTGCATTGGCAAGGGTGCAGCCGGGCGGTTGCACAACCATGTGCATGCACTTGGGCGTTTGTATCGAAACACAGACAAGCAGTGGATGGGACACACCTTTGACCATGTCTAGTGCCGTCTCTGCCTTTCACCCGCCGATGTCGCCAAAGCAGAGCAGCAATTGTGACAAACAGCGCAGCTGCACCTGAAGCACCACGGTTCCCATTGCTCAAGAGAAAGCTGCACACTGGCAAGTGGCATTGCAGGAGCAGCATTCATGAACTCCAAGACTGGAGAGAAAAGGGTAAAATAGAAACAACATCTGTACATCATCTCAACGCCACCTTCTTTGGGCTGGCGTATCTCTTCTCCTGTTCGTTTTTCGTATATATCATCTCAACCCAACAGGCTTGTGTGCATCAACATCACGCAGCATGCGCTGCGGACAGTGAAGGGCGTGTACAGATGTGGCGTAGCGACGCCACAGGAGTGCATTGAAGTGGAAAGCTACTCACAAAGGGGAAATCCGGGAAGTCAAACAGCCAAAGGTAGATGCCGTAGTCTAGATAACAATTGGCCAAAAAATGTTACGCGACGCCTCCGACCTACATGCCCATTAAATCATGTTTTGTTCAAGTAACTTCTGTATTTTGATGGCAAAAGTGAACTAATGCAACACAGTGTCACTTGGCCAGTTGTTGGCTAGACTGCGGTAGGTCAGAGCGTCCGACGGTGTGAAACGGCACATGCAAAGATGGATGCTGCGGGAGTGACTGGCGGCCAAACAAGTCTTGGCACGTACCCAATGGAACCACAACGGCAAGCAGAATGACCTTCAGGTGGTCGTCTGCGCGTGCATGTTTTATGACAGCCTGCTGTTTGTCGGGGCAATAGAAGACAAGATTGCTGAAAGCGATGCGTGAGTCTGTTCCTGCTGCCAATTCGCCCTGTAGGCTGACGGCTGTGTCATTGACGTCCTCGTAGGTCATATTGTACATTGTTTCGTAGGCCGCGAACAGAGACCTCATTGTACGAAACAACTGCAAGACACCAACTCCGTCAGCTCGGGCCAAGACGGCAAAGGCCAATCCAACTGGAATGAATGGGGGTTTCAGATACTATCTCCGAGATAGCACGACGCACCAAGAGTGGCACATCATGGACGCACTCAACAGTAAATGCACATCGACGGACACCATGCCCACACTGGCCCAAATCAGGGCAACAAGAGTAGCTGTGAGGAGGCCGCAATGGAGCTTGAGCGCTCGTGACAGAACCAGGCACCTGTAGGCAACACAGCATGAGCTGGCCGTAAAAGGTTGCGGACCCTGGTCGATGAAAGGCGTCGAGCGAGCTGCTCATCGACTGTGGTGCGCTGGGAACGCACGCTATGGGTGAGTGCAAACGTGCAGTTGATCATGTTGAGTCTTCCGCCTGTGCCCTCAAACATGGAGCCTGAAAGGCCCGGTTCCAGTCGCTGCAAGAGCCTACGGCTGTTGCTCGTGGCACGGCTAGCAGCAGCTGTGGCAGCAAGGGCGCTGCTGTTGGCAACGGGCATGACGGGAGCCTGGAAGATTTCCTGCAGGATGATGTGGGGCATGACGAGGTTGCATCCCTCTAGGGTGAGCGAGCCGTGGTCCTTGACCAGCAGGATGAAGCAGTTGTCGCAGCCACGGAGAATGATACCCAGGCATCGCAGGGTGACACTCACGTTGGCAGGTACCGTCACAAACTCCCCGGCTGGAATGTCAAACCTGAAGCGGCATTTCCAGGTCACGCATCAGTACCCCAGCTTCAGCCGCATGCCAATGATAAGTGCACTGTCCTCGTGCATTGCTGCTTCTTGACGTTCACCTTCAGGGACCACTAGCTGCATGCAAATACGGGCAAAATCCTGACCTGCGACTATGACAAAAAGAATAACTCGCGTCATTCCTGGCATATTTCCCAGCAGACGCTGTTGATGACCGACGCAAATGCGCTTGAAACCGAATGCGGCCCACCATCTCAGCAGCGTGGACAGAACTCCAGAGGCATGGAAGGAGCGTATGTTGCATCGAACAGTGGAACACACACACCTTGGTTGTCGCTACCTATGCGGGACACTTCGCCATTGCTCCTATCATTCAAGTATGACCACAAGTTTGGCGTTGCAAACGGACAATGACATAAGTAGGAAGGGCCGTACACAATATAAGAGGGATCAGAGCGGAAAATGTACTGTGACTGACCGCTTGATGCCATGGCATTCAGGTGTGAAACGTTCCAAGCGAGCACGCCGTATTCTGAGGGACTGGGGTCTGTCTGCCGAAGCTGGCGAAGGAAAGAGTTGGCACTGTCACTGCGGTCCACGTCGCCTTCCGTGCTCTTCTCGCTCATAGCGCCTGGTCCTTCCGCACTGCTCAGAACCAGTCCGGCTCTGGCGTCATACATCTTGAAATGGCTTGTAAATGGCACCCCGACAGCAGTGGCTGTAGCGCACAGAATTGTGCAGAGGAGAACTGCCAAAGTGCATGCGCAGGTTGCTGACATGCGCGGCGTCTCGTGCAAAGAGCCATGGTTCGCGTGATTCAGGGCGTTCCTGGGCATATCTCACTAGCTCTCCTGGACCAGAACTTTTTGTTTCCGTGACACCGGAAAGAACGTAGTCCCTACGCATAGAACCAGCTGTACTGCACATGTGGCACATGCGTCCTGGTTGCGGACATAGGCTTCCGTCAGGCAAAAGCTCGGCGTTCTCCAAGTGGCTTCTACACACCTGCAGGTAATGCATCTCATCCAGCACGACGGTTCAGTTCCAGTGCCGAGCAGGAGAAACAGACTGTGCACGACCAAATCGCCAAGACGCGTGCTCATCACCTGTGTTCTCGAGCAAGTCTCCGGGCCGGCAATGAACAATATCCTAAGATGATGCAAATAGGGCTGTTGTAATGCCAGAAAATACATGCCTTGGCAACGGGCTCGCATGCGAGGACTGCATGTGATTGTCCAATGGTAGCCACCTGCGTGGCATTCAATCCCCAAACGCCAAGTTTTCAATTTCCGCCATGCGTCCGTCCTGAGTTGTGTCACTTTGGGTTCAAGGGTAGCCGTTCCGACGTGCATATACACATGTTCCGCCAGATACCGTTACTTCATTTTGCGACGATGCAACCCTAACCGCGTTGCATGCAGATTATAAAAGGGGAAGTCGGCCCGAGATTGTCTAAATTCTGATAGTAAGTCAGAGATATGTGGGACCCTGACGGAAGGGGTTCGTGCGCATTAGGGCCATTGAGACGTATACACATGCACCGTTGAAAAGCGCTTGATCGCGGACTCAGTGGTGTTTGAACTCAAACTGTAAACACAAATTGTCGGCAACAAAATTGGAGTAGACAAAGCAGCTCGAGGACCCGCTGCTAGTAGAACGCGACAAGGCTTTCCAGAACCATTTGAACAGGGCAAGGCAGCGGGTGCAGAGGGATGGCACATACCAGGAGAGCGAGATATGAATTACATTTACATCGGTGAGGGAATCGCACTTAAGGGCAGATGACACAATCACCCCTGCTGGTTGGAAGGCAGGTGACAGCAGTGTCCCCTGGGATATACGGCAGGTAGGAAACGCAAAGCATGTGTCTAGTCCACAAGAGAGCGAAAAACAAAATGAATTATGACCTTGCAATGCAGTATCACTGTCGTTTGTGTGCCAATAGGCTAGGTCGCTAAGGGACGAACGACTGTGTCACGAGACAGCCTGTCTGAGGCCGTCAGACAGGGTCGGCACGTCATAGGCGGTCAGCGTTCGGGGCTACAGGTAACAAGCTGGAATTCAAGATGTGGTTTCGGAGATTCAACTGTGTGTTTCGGAGATTCAATTAGGTATGAGACAGAGTCCTTGCGCGGTGCACCTTCCCAGGCTCGAGTGGCATATCTAGAGCACCTTTCCCATCACCTGTCCAGCCGATTATGAGACTACTTGTATAGCATGATCAATCTTTAACACAGTGCGGTGCATGTACATGCATCCTGGACGAGTTTTGCTTTGCGCAGTATGTGGTGAACACACATCGGTTCCAATTAGAAATGGATCACCGCAACTGATTGCGTTGTGGTCCACAGCTGTTGGGTGGTAACGAATTCGCAAGATGCAGTCCACGCTATGAAATACGTTTTTTAGCCTATCCGTCAAGGAAAAGCCATCACCTAATATCATGCACCCTTTCGGTTGTCAGTACTTTCAGTTCAGTACTACCGTTGCGCATGTGGGCCATACGGATCCGTAGTTCCGGATGCGGAACTGCTCAAACAGACCAATGAACCGGACATCTCGTCTTCCGTCCATACAGCCTCCGATTGTACGCGTCGTGGTACGAGCTATGGTTGACAGACATGGTAGACAGGGTAGGGTAGGGTAGGGTAGCCCCTAACCCCTGAAACGGACGGGTGAATCTCCGAGAACTGTACAGAGAAGGGCAGATGAAGTATCATGAGATGAGCGGAGGAAATGATTTCAGGCATGACCCTCATGCGATGTCGTGTGCACTTGTGGTCCTGGGATATCCTGTTGGAAAGTCTTAAGAACACTACCAGTTGAGGTGGCGACGCAAAAAACCCAGTTGTTACACTCTGACGCCATACAAAAGGCTCACTTCCTATATGTCAAGACTGGTCAGGAGCAAAGACTTTTCCCAAGACTTTGGCAAAGTACAAGACTTTGTTCTTCCAGACAGTGACAAGGCAGCAACACTGGAGAGCTCAGACATATATCTAGATAGGAAGGTTGGCTCTAAACCTGAACCACTCAACTTCAAGACTCTCTTCCGGGCACAAGACATGAACACGTCAGACACACAACACACCAAGGCATACCAGACAAACACACCGCGACCATCTGGGTCTTCGCCAGGTAGTCACGTTGATCGGCAACACACAACGTGCAGATCACCACTAACCACTCGGTCCCATGCAAAGTGGTGTGTGATATCAACATGTTTCCATTGACCCTTGCACAACAACAGGGCCTCCTCGTGATTACAAACCATAGTCAGCGGGCCAGCAATTGGCAAGCCGGTAAATACCGAGCTGGGACAGCACCGCACGCTTGATACTCTGCTTCCGTTGTAGAGGCGGCAGTGGGGGATTGGTTCTTGCTCGCCCTCCTACGTGTGTCCACACATGAAGCGAAGTTCGCAAACTTGCACTGATACCTTGGTGTGCCTGTGCGTGACATGCCGCTGCGCTGTGCCTCCCACATACCTGACCACGACAAAACAGTGCATTGTGTTTCACCTTACAGTGCAACTTGGCATACCTCGCCAGTGCTACCACTGCCAGGGCCGAGTGCACTACGCGATATGAAGCAAGCTGCCAATGCTTTGCGGTTGTCCTCAGCGCCTAACAACGCCTCACCATGCTCTGCAGCGTGAAGCCCTGCAAACAACTCAGGGAACATCGGCTCGCCTTGGCTCTTGTCGGTCACCCCCTGTTAAAAACATTACAATTTGAGGTAACGATTCACTGTCAGCATAGATCATCGTTAGTCTCAACTCAATCACATACAAATTGAGTTGAGCTTATATTCTCTGATCCTGGACACTCTCCTGCAACACATTGACGACAAACCACTGTGGTCCAAACCGCAATCTCCAGATAGCCCTATCCACACACAACCGGATAGCACAGACCTAGATTGCAACACTCCCCTTTGGGCCACAGTATACCAACGTCCACATCATCAAACCAACAACATACCAAGCCCTACTAGGCACACTTCGAAGGCAGGGCGGGGAAGCGCCTTAGTCAAACAGTCACTGACATTATCGGCTGATCGGCAGTACAGAAACTGAAGCTCCCCACTGCTCACATGATCACGTGCAAAATGATGAATGATGTCAATGTGTTTGACGCGTTGTCCTTCTTTCCTATCTTTGCAAAGCGAGATGGCAGCTTTATTGTCACAGAATACAGTCAAGGGCCCTACAATAGGAAAGTCCCCACATAACAATGCAATTTCCTTAAAGGCCTTCAGTAAGGACAAACCCTCGCGCGCTATAGCCCCGCACGCCTGGTATTCGGCGTCCATAGTGGAGGCCGCTGTTGTGGGCTGTTTCTTGCTCTGCCATGACACCGCTCCCCCATACATCACCACTGCCCAGCCGGTAGTGCTACAGCGAGTGTCCACGCATGCCGCGAAGTTCGCGTCGCACCACGTTTCCACTGGCACGTTGGTGTGCCCATACGTGATACCGCACGACCCAGTGCAGCCCACGTAGCGCACCACATCCAGCAGCGCAGCGCGATGGGCCGACGTTGGCTTGGAGTTGTAACTGGCCAGCTGTTACAGATGTATGTGGAAAACGTAGGGGTCCCTACGTCTGCAACGTAAACCTCGATAGGGGTGTTCAGCAATGGGACCAAACACCCTGAAAGAAGTCCTGACCGAAGTCCCTGATACGTGATATATTCTGATAGTGTCTCCAGGCATCTCCCGTAGGAGACCGACCTCCGAACCCTGGACCTCCCATTGCTGCTATCTGATTCCCTATCGAGGATGACTCAACATACGTCTAGCGACGTCTTCACATAACACCAGCGCGCAAACGGCCAGCGCAATGTCAGGCCGCGTACACTGCGCCAGGTGGTTCAGGCTCCCAAGGATGGACTGATACTCAAGCGCATCAGCCATCTCGTCGCCGGGTTGTGCAGCTCTGAGTGCCGCAAAGGTGTGCGGTGACATGGGCACGTCTCGGCGTTCCCCAGTAACGCCCACGCTGTCTGCAAGCGCCTTCCTTACCTTTGCGCGCCTGATCGATGGTGATGGTGCCCGCGTGACGGTTGCGAGTGATGTCGATGCCCAAGAAGTCTTGCGGCTCTCCAAGTTTGCGGATGGCAAACATAGAGGCCACCAGGTCCACAAGCACATCGGCCTCGGCTGCTGTACGGGCTGCCACCATGCCATCGTCGACATAAAACATGGCAAGAGTCGCACCGGACTCTCCGCTAAGAATCCACAGCGATGGATCGGCATCAGATTGCTGAAAGCCGCGGGAACGCAGCTCACCCTCCAGGCGCTTGTTCCATGCGCGACCAGCTTGACGCAAGCCGTACAGCGCCCGACGAAGGCGCAGCACCTTGCCGGGAGCACACAGGTGCTCAGCGCCGATCGGAGCCCTGATGTAGACCTCCTCATCAAGTTCCCCGTTGAGAAAGGCTGTCTTGATGTCAAATTGGCGCAACTCAAGGTTCTCATGGGCGGCAACAGCAAGGATCATGCGCATGGTGCGGTAGGAGCATACGGGGGCGTATGTTTCCTCAAAGTCGATGCCGAGCCGCTGCTTGTGACCTCCAGCCACCAAGCGCGCCTTGTAGCGGCCCTTCCCATTCTCGCCTGGCGGCGGGCGCTTGCGCTCTAGCACAATACGGCTTGGTAGCGCTTGCTTGCCGGGTGGCAGGTCCGCTTCCTCAAACACGCCGAACTCAACGCATGAAGCAACTTCATCGGAAATAGCGCCTTGCCACTCCTCGGCATCCTCGCGTGACAGCGCCTCAGCGACAGATGTAGGATCTGGCTCGTATGCGGCTGACTGTGCGGTGCTGGCTGACATCGCAACCCACTCCATCGCAGACCGCGTCGTGCGACGACCACCCCATGCTGCCCCTACAAAGGCTCGTTGGGCAGCGAGGGGCTGCATCCCGCGCCGGCCAAGTGGCTTTTGGAGCCTATCCCGCACTCCCCGACAGGTGCCGCCGGTGCGTCGGCGGACAACAGCTTGGAAGACCACGGGCTTTGGCCGCTTGCATGCCTCCAGCACCTCCCCGATGGGATGCATCTCCGAGACTCTGATTCGCGGTTGCGAGCCAGAGACTAATGTTAAAAGCATTACAATTTGAGGTAACGACTCACTGTCAGCATAGATCATCGTTAGTCTCAACTCAATCACATACAAATTGAGTTGAGCTTATATTCTCTGATCCTGGACACTCTCCTGCAACACATTGACGACAAACCACTGTGGTCCAAACCGCAATCTCCAGATAGCCCTATCCACACACAACCGGATAGCACAGACCTAGATTGCAACACCCCCAGGGCACTCGACTCATGTTCTTGGTGGAAGGTGACGACCGTACAGCTTTCCGGTCTCAGACAATGCGAATACTGGAGGAATGACGTGGCTCCCCGAGTTTCTGAACCTCGCACATGGCTGTGATCATGCCCACCAGCGCGCTTGCCTCACCTGATCGCCGTGCGACGACGATTCCTTCGTGTTGCTTTGTTAACATAGATGACTTCATGTTGTTTTCTCTTTGTTCGCTTGTGTTCATCTCCTTGACAACGACCCGTCCCTTGGGATAGCTGTCCAATTCTGTGTCGACCTTGATGCTTCGGTGGTTCATCTTTTCCACAGACAGGCGCAAGATCAGCCGTGCCTCCCTCGGCAGTTGTCAACACCACCTTCTTTGGGCTGGCCTTCGTTTCGTTTCATTCTGCAAAGACTATAGAGACATGATCGGATCATTTCTGCCCTAAGATTGGATGCTCTTGCTTTCCTGCCTGGGAACAATAGAGTTTACTTAGAAGTAGTGCCAGCCCTAGAACTGAAGGGTCTCTCAATTGGGCATGTTCAAGTACATGTGATAACGGGAATTCAGGCTTGCGCAGGGATGCACCATGCACACCAGAGGAAAAACATGGTCGGCGGGACGTTTGCATGCACCCCATGTGCGGGACAGATTGAACAAACAGAGTTGTCACGTCGTGTCATTTCTCACTTGGTACCTATCTCCTTCCTGATCTCGAGATAGGGTTCGGCTCAGGAATCGGTCGGGAACACTGCGCACGGCACCACAATAAAGAAGACTTGGAACGGCATTCACTGCGCTAGCTCTTTTCAGTAAATTCATGCCTTTCGGTGAAGATCTCCAGCACCAGGAAATTCGGAACTTGCTGACAACGACTTTAAGATGTCTTATAAATAAGAAGCAAAACTTCCAGATACGTTCGTGATTGTTTGCAAAACCACAGTGGCGCATCGGTACATTGCAGTGCATGTTCCACGCAGTCCAAAGGCAATTCAAAGCCTTTGACGAATATAACGCTTGGAACGTACTTAATTGACTGATGGGTACGTCCGTAGCGTGCAAATCTCATATAATGTTGTGTTGGCTGGGAGCCCCTTACATTATTAACGAGCCCCAGCCATGGCGTGCCCAGTGAACAAGTTGGTGTACCATACCTGAACTGTACAATAGCATAGTCAGTGCATGAATACAGAACATATGATGTCTCTGATTGTTTAAGAAAGAATTTGCTTTGTCAAGCATTTTACAGTTTGTGTGGGCTATCGCGAAATACCGCACATGCAAATCCGTCTCAATGCCAGCACCCTATGCCTTGTCAAACTCAGTGTGAAGCCCCAAGGCGGGCCCCGTGATTTCTTCATAAGTTGCACTGTTGTGGGTTTTTCTTTTAACTCTGGGATCGTCATCCTCTACTACGTTCTGTAAGGATGTCAGGTCCAGGTGCTCGTGCAACCGGACCAAAAGTCGAGGCACCAACACACATGCTCCGGTTCGCCGGACAAAAACAGGTCCATTCTAGGTAGAAAATTTTTGGGCTCAAATTATGCTGTTACGGTGAGTGGATGGTTTGCAGCTTCCACTCGTCCATACCATGTGACTTGCTTACAGAACGCAAACCAGACGAAGGTCGTCCCTCCCCGTGTGCAAGTTGTGGGTACCAACAGGAGGGCGACCTCAGAATATGAGAACCTTTCAGATGATTCTGAGCACGTCATTGGCTCCTTCGTAAATCAGAATGCGCCCCATCACCCAGTAGAAAGTGCCCCGCCAGCATGGCAAAGGCCCCTCTGACACACTTCAATGCCATCCTGAAAAAGTCAGGGCTCGAGTGGCAGCTGTTTGATCCGGAATATGACCTCGTGTACCATGTTCGGTCTCCAGCCAACACGTACATGCCTGGAAGAAACGCAGCCCACGAGCGCGCACCTGCCGAAATACACGCTGCGTCGCCGATTCTCAGGAGCAAAGGCTGTGAAGAGGCTACAGGAGCTAAGAATGTTCTAGCATCGAATTCTCTGTCAGCTCGATATGCACACAGCGCGACGCCTGCTACCAGCTCAGCAAGCACCACAGTCGCGCCGCTTCAGCGAACTCTCAGCAACCAGCCGCCTTGTGCACCGCACACGTTGCAGGACGCGGCAGGTGCACCGTCAATTCCCACACCCCTGTCCCCAATGGTGCCGCCACCAGGTGAACGCAGAGGTCTGAACTTGACAAAATGCACATTGGAGCCACCAACTGTGGGCCTTTCGCCTGCCAATGTCCCCGTGACGGAGCAGCCACACGGCCTTGAAGGGCAGTCGTCTTCACCCTACCTGACTTACGTCAAGATATCCCGCCCAAAGTTGGGGTTGCGGGGCAAGCGGTCCACCGGAACGGCGGCGCCGCAGTCAGGTGCAGGCGTTTACAAAGGCCTGCCAGGACAAGGAGCCCTGGCGCATGTTGCCCTGGCATCCGAGGGCTCTCTGCGCGACCTCTTTGACCGCACTGATCGTCAGTCCTTCCGACAGCTGGAAGGGGCCAAGCCTTCTCTGGGTCTCATCGACACAGTGCTCATCACGCGCCGCTCCTCCATGCAAGACCTCAGTCACAACGCTCCACAGTCCTGGGGCCGAGGCGCCACAGCTCCTGTCAACAGAGTATCACATGCACGAACGCCCAGCTCAGGAAGCCAGCCGCCTGGACGGATGGCCAGCAAGTTTGCAAATATGGACTTTATGCTGACCAAGATGCTGGAGGTGACAGGGCAGACGCGCGTGAATGGTGCAAGCTTGTCCGCCCATGCAACCTCTACGCTTGCAGCAGACGACGTTCAGCCTGGTGGCGATGTGGAGACCGCGCTTGACCGCTTGACAAGTGAAAATTTAGTGGAGAACCCAAACAGTCCAAAGCCGCAACTGCCTGCCAGGTGAGGCCACGAATCCTTACAATCGGACAACCTGAGCAACCTGAAACATGCTTTGATGACATCACATTTGCTATGTCATGTCATAGGCAACCCCGTTTGCCAGGGCATGTGCACTCCTCATCAGCCAACTCATCCGTCACAATGAAAACAACAACAGATGTGGTTCCGGCTCGATTGATTGGCCGTCGCCCCATGCACCGTCTCGGTGGCAACACACTCATCGCTGAAGTTGCATTCGCCACATGAAACACCTATGGATAGGTGCATCAACGGTGTGAATTTCCTGCACAGGTCGCCGTACATGGCAGAGTACGCGCACAAGCGGCCTATGAGCGCATCCGCGGCGGATAGGTTAAGACCTCGGTTTGCGTCGCCAGAGAGGGGGCGGGTGGGGGCGGCTGAGCACAGCGCCCTTTACCTCGCTGCAAGCGACTCCGAATCGGAGGACTGTGGCAATGAGTGGCAGGAGCTCAGCGAGTGGCACGAAGGACCCACCCAGGCAAGGACAATTTAACCTGGGCATGCCATGTTGCTGTGGCTCTCCTGGAACGCAATACGCGCAGTGCTGCTATGATGCAGCGCACAGAACTGCGGGTGGTAGGCCTTGACATGTGCATAGCTGTGATCACAACAAGCAGTACATGATGACAATTTCCCTTTCTACGGCTCAAAACGCATATGCATGGATATATGTGACAGATTTTCCAAATCCATGTTCAGGCTGCTCGCTTACAAATGAACTTGTGTGGTTTGAAGGATGCCAATGGCCATGCAGGATCTATCTGTGACTCCGGCACTTACCTATGGTGCCCATGCAGTCAGCCATCGCCCTGCGTGGCCCCTTTGCCTTAGCCCATGGCAATTCTGCAGCAACCAGAGTCCCGGGGTCCCAGTCAATGGCGTCCTGCCTAGGGCCGCCACTCCCAGCGCCCAAGACGCAGCGCGAACAGAAGCCACTGAAAATGCACCTGGCTTGCGGCGTCAAAGCGAGGGTGGCCCGTCGCATACCCCGACCCCCCAAGTTGGCGATCAATGCCGGCGTGGGTGCCGAATCAGACGACGCCGACTCCGAAGTCGATTCGCCTGACAAAGAACCTGTCATAGAGTGTGATGAATCGGCCGACGTAACATCCAATCAGCAGGTGGAAGCAGACGCACACCAAAACGCTCTTCCGGTCGCGTCCTCGTCAAATAACGGAGCTGAGGACCCAGTCGAAAACGGCTGCACCACTAGCAGCCCATTGAGGCTTGTGGGCTCGGGCATGCAGATGCACGTCAGACGCAGCAATGGGGCGAGCCTGAAATGTCAGGCTTCCAACCACGCGCGCCGCTTGGCTTCATTGAATTCTCAGCAACAAGGCACTTCTACTGCAGCTTTCAACCTGCGGCTGACACCGCATGTGCGTCCTCATGCGCTCACTGCCATCCTTTGTCGCAAGGAACAGACGATGGAGAAGGTGAACAGTCGCACCAGGCAGTGCTCACTCATGCTCACTGGCTATCTCCATGCGACCAGCCGTGTGCATGCTATTATGTAGTCGCACCTCGCTAGCCCTGATTCGTACGCATCTTGTCTGGTTCACTGATCAGCAAAAAAACACAATTCTAGGTGGCAATATAGAACAGCTTGCTGACTTTTCCTACCCTTCCACCCTTTGTGTACGTGCTTGTGTCAGCCCAAGCTCGTGCCCTTTGAGACATCACACCAGGTGCTGCCCAGCGTTGACATGCCCTATCAGAGATCAGTGATTATGTCCACAATTATCAAGTCAATGGCTCACACGCATGACGCTGGCAGGTGTAGTCTCTTTCCCTCTGACTGTCCTCTGCTCTAGCATGAAAGCAAGTTCCTGCACCGCGCACTTTGCAGCCACGAGCGCATGCTCATGGCGCATCACTTGCTCAGCTTTGTAATCGAACTACATCGCCTCGAGTGTACCATGCATCTGCACAACTCGCACAGAACAAGATCTGTTTGACAGCGAATCAAGCTGTCTGTAACCTATGTTGATCTCGCCAGTTGTTTGAGGAAATTCTCAGAGTGCTCTTCCTGCTTGATGACAGTGCGAGAGTCAAGAGGACCGACCGATAGCGACTCGCCTCTGTCATCATCTGATGCCACTCAGGTGCTGCATTTTTGGGAAGAAAGAGCATCCACCACGAAGTAAGCGGCACTCCATAGGCTGCGCCGTTCATGGCAACTGCAAGACCGCGGCACCTCAGATCGTTCATGGCAACTCATGCATGATATTCTGATGCCTACGCATCTGGACAGGCGCAGACGCTTGAAGATCAGCATCGCACAGAGTATGCAGGTACTCAAAGTGTCTGGCACCGCTGCAAGGGATGGGACACATGAGGCACTAGCAGGCAAATCTCGCCAGTCAGTGCTGCCAAGTAGCAAACAGACTCCTTTTGGTGAACCAGCACATGCCTCGCTTGAGCGTTCAAAACGCTTGGATCAGCTCCACTTAAATCATCCGCCCGGCAGTTTTCCGCCCCCACAGCAAGCGTCTCCAAGCAGCAGTGACCACGCACTCGGCACTCCGCAGCTTGCCACCAGATCTTTGTCTGAGGGCGTACAGACGTCCAGCACGTCACACACTAGTGCTGCATCTGACACTTTGGCGTACTCCCAGCCAGAGCCTCCATCCAGGCTACTTCCCAGCTCAATGACTGATGCATTTTTCCAGCTGAGCGAAGCACCAGGGCTGCGGAACGCGATGCTGGCGCGGGCTGGATCCTGTGCGGAGAACCACACAGCATTATGGGCACCCACCGCCTCCATTCAGCCACTGCCACCACCCAGGGGCTCGCTACTGGCGAGTCTGTTGCGGGACATGGACCGCCACAAGGTATCCGCTCACCAGATCATGCGATGCGACGCCAAGGATTGCTTGGACTCTGCAGTCAGAGGGCAGCATCGTGCAGCTATCGAAAGCACGGCAGCTGACAGAGACGAGATGGGCGAGTCCAAGGTGTGGAGAATGTTTAGTCCGAGGTGCGAGGCCACTTACTGACCAATGAATTATGCGCAATGGCAATCGTCACTGACTCGTGATCATTGCCGTGTCATCACATGCTGAGCTTGCACAAATGCTTCTCGGGTTGCTCATGGAGACACGACGCTGCATAGGAGCTTCCGCAGACTTTGTTGCCCATGGTTGTCTATGCGGCTTGGTTCGTCTGTTCAAACGTTCTTGATGCTGCTAAAACTCTGGCTTTGAGCCGCAAGCTGAGCAACCACAAGAATGCAGACCAGAGGCCTCTGATGCGACCTTATCAAAATCACCCATCAAGGCGGTTGGGGCGCGGCCGGTCAGCATCGCCGGAGTCGCAACTGCAGTGGCAGCCGAAGCGGTGGCGGGGCGCATGGCAAAGGACATGCACATGACAAAGAGCCAGCAGCGCCTAAGCTCTCCTCGGCGCTCGTCAGCAAGCGTGCCACAAGTGCGCAGAGCAACTTGGACTGCGTCGATCTCCGAGGCCGCAGTATTGGACACCGTGCAGCAGGGTTTCCAAGTTGTGGTGGGTGGCCAAGCGCTGCTCCCAGGCACTGACAGCGATGCGCAACTTCCATCGCGAGGCTCTGCTGACTTTGGAGCATGGGGCAGATCATTGTGCGAGTCAAATGCAGTCACGGCAGCGCGTGGCGCACCTGTCCCTCGAGATACCGCATCTTCCAGATCTCACATGGTGGTGCGGGGCAAATCTGCCATGTCCGGCACAGAACAAGGCTTGGAGGACACCGTCTGCATATGCCCTTAACTGACAAAAGCCCATGGATTTGACGACAGTTGTGAGCAGTCGTCACTAGTATGGTCCCTAATTGTATGCATCGTCGACATGGAATGCGGAAACATCAATTATGCCCACTTGGATGCATTTCACTGTGGATGCAAGCTATGGCTGTTGTCTCCAGACCGCCGTTCTAGTTCCGCCCCCTTCCAAAAGCACACATGCTTCATCCACGCAAGAATATCAAGAACTTTCTCATCCGGTAGAAATGACAGTACTCTGTTCTGGTTGGAAACTGCTCTGAACTCAAGCTTTTTGACCAATCAATCCCAGATAGAGCTCGTATGTTCACAAGACACGAAGAGTGTCCAGTTGCCATGTCCATGCATCTGCAGTCGGAACATGGTCCGCTGTACAGCCAATACCCCCCTCAAAGCATTCCCAAAATGCCAAAGACATCTGCACCGGTAGAATACAATATAATGGGATGCGCGCGTCCAAAGGAGGTGGCGTTTGACAGTTGAAAACCTCATTGCAGGCAGCATACTTGCCGCGACTCGGCGTACCGTCGATTTTGCGGCAAGTATGCTGTACCGGTACGCCGAACCGGGGCCGCCGTACCGATACGCGTACCGTGTTCGGAAAAACAATTTCACATATGCCGATTAAAACCCCTGAAAAAAACACCTTTCCTGAAGGCTGACTGACAGTACCAAAGCGCTCTGCTCGTTACTCCAGCCTTTTCCACAGCCATCCACTACATATTACTGTCTACTGCTTCGTGTTACCTTCATAATCTAATGGTAAATCCATGTATGCCTTCTTTGGTGAGCAATACCGACCCCAGTACTAATGGTCGTGGTCAGGTTTCAAGTGCTACACACGTCCAGGCTGCCAAGAGATCAGGTTTGGAAGCATTCTGCACCTTGAGCAAAGACTCGTATCAAGTTGATGCTTGAGTGCAAGCATTGTCCGGCGAGAATAGGTTCATTTGCACACATTCGCGAGCCAGAACACACCTAGGCCACCGCCCAAGGGTGGCATCGTTCATTGTGATTTCGTACTACCCGACTGTTGCATGTCGCAAACAAATTACAAGTGGCGATTGCCCTTCGTTTCAACGGTACGAGCTCGTACCCTAATCCGAAAAACGGACTCGTGCCTTCGGCACGAGCTGGGGCTGCGCCCCACCCTGAAAATGGTTCAAGGCCAGTACGCACCGGCGCCTTCGGCGTCGTATCGGTACGTGTACTGAGTCGCGGCAAGTATGGCAGGTTGGCTGATCCCTACAAGGTACTCATAAGATGTTATGTTTGTCTCACGACACTTGCTGATTGTGAGTCAGCGGAGGCTTGTTGGCTCATGTAGCTGGTGATGCTTGCACAGTGTGATGGGAAAAAAGGATTTTCATTCACATCTGCGGTGCGATTCCTTATGACTGAAGCCAGATTGATAAAAAAAGAACCCGTACTGCCGCTGAATATTCAAACTGCATCCCGACAACAAGCCTATTTGAAAGTTTCTGTCCCAAACCTCCAGAAAAGTTTGGTTGAAAACACCGGTATTCGAATTATCTGATTCTCACAGCTCATGTCGGGAGTCCTGATTTCATTCTACCTAAGATTGAATGGTGCACGGGGTTTGGACGAAGATTGAATATTGTCATGCAACGGCGATACGGTACACAGGTTGAGATTTGGCTGCTAGATCCCGTTCAGATGCTTATTCACAAGTCCACAGTCTGTAGCACAGAGAAAGTTTCTCTGAGACACTAGCTATAGATAGCCAACCACCTAGCCATGCATACAAGAGTGTTGTGTTGCTTTCTCTTTGCTGTCTTCAATGTCTCCCTTGCACCGTACACCCACCCTGCCCTCGTTGCAAGCACCACAGTCGTAGGTAGCTGCAGTGCCGGAACCTCTTTCAGAAAATGTTGCAGGTGTGTTTGCCTCGCCGCCCGAACTGCTCCGTCGACAGTGGGGTAGGACGTCTGCCGATCAAGCCCTTCGTCTGGCGCTGTGCCTGCTTCGCCAGCTACTGCACCCTCGCCCGGCGCTTGAGCGGCTTCCTTCGGCGAAGGCTTCACACATGACACGAGCACAGCCGCCTGCGGGTACGTGGACACGGTGGGGTGCACTAATCATGTACCAACTGTATGAAAAGGTCATTGGAGGGACAAACACACAACTCACAGAGTAGCTTGAGAGCAGCGTTCCTCCAGAGAGGGGCCCGAGAGCACCCTCTTGACTATCTCGGATAGCGTCAGGTGCCCTACAGGCAGTGGCAGAGCAGCCTGCACTGCAGGGTTTGACACTGGGTCGTTCGATCCTTTAAGAATGCTGCGAAGTCTGGAAATCTTGACTGAATTCTCTGGCTGTGGACTCTGGACACGAGCTACAGTCAAAGCAGCAATGTCCTCACCATGAGAGGGTGAAGGAGTTAAAATGTCTCCGCGCGATGTTTTCCATAATTGCATCCACGTGTGTTATAGTGTAAACGGGTGCGACGACCATGGCCTGGTTCGCAGGGACCTGCAGAGAATATGTCATTAGTTCTGTGAGCTGGGCCAAACATGAGCCGCGGAGACGACGTTGAAATCAGCTTGAAAAGCGCAGTGCTTCCGCTGAGCATTTTCTTGCTATGGCTATTTGTTGTGCGTCCCGAACGTGCCTGTAATGTGAGAGACAAAGATTGAGTGTTAGGGTCTGAAGGCACTTTTTACACACACAAACACGTGAATCATCAGAAGTTTGAGAATAAACACACATGTGATTTTGTATGTGGGGCAATGTCTGGCTCAAAAGGCTTGCATGGCAGCCGTCCGACCAGCGGACTCGGTGCAGTCAGGGTTTGGTGATGGGCAACGAGACAGGGGTGAGCGCCATACATCCTCATATGACAGCGACCGGTGTAAGTCAAACATTTCATTTTGGCTTGCCGAAGACTTCTCCTCGTTTTGGAACTCTGATAGAGTGCCAACGTGACCTTGCCTCAGCAGCATCGTGAAACCAAGTTTACGCCTTGCCAGGCTGGCAGGCAGTTGCTGATGCCAGAAAATATTTCTGCAATTATGCTCTGATGCCATGCTGGCAGAATATACATGGCCCTTCCTTGCAATAACATTTCACATATATAGGTAGAAGGAAATGTCCAGCCGGGCCTGCAGTGGCCGCACCCTCTGGTTTTGTTCAGATGGCCCCAATAGCTTTGCATCAGGCAGGCCGTGGATGCCGTGACTGCTGGCTACGTACGTTTTCACAGTGTTCACTATGACTGTAGGCGGTTGGGGCTGCAGACGGGCCGGGGCAGGTGCCGGCCATGGGCTGGAACTCCTGGAATACGTTTCGCTGCGCTGTGAACGAAAGCCTGGTGCGCGAGGTGGCCGACGCTCTGGTGTCTTCCGGCTTGGCTAAAGCAGGTGAGCGTGCCGCTCTGCATCTACTGCTGCTGCAGTCTGCTGAGGTTGCGGACATGGACGCAAGTGCTCGACACTGAGCACATCCTAATGCCACCGTCTGCGACTTCTTTGCCTCCAGAAACAGAATGATCAAGCTCACTTGCCTCTGCGCTCGAGTTGTGCGGGAAGCTTGTCCCGCTGGAAGGGAATCGGTTTTCGCGTGGTTGGCGGTGTGGCGTGTGTCCAATGTGCGCCAGGGTGTGCAGGTTTTCGGTACGTGAATGTGGACGACTGCTGGATGAAGGCGCGGGGGAAGGACGGCATCATCGTGGTGGACGAGAAGCGCTTCCCCTCCGGCATGAAGGCGCTGGCGGAGTACATCCACTCCAAGGGGCTCCTGTTCGGCATCTACTCCGACGCCGGCACCAAGACGTGCGAGGGGCTGCCTGGCAGCTGGGGCTATGAGGTCCAGGACGCGCAGATCTATGCCTACTGGGGCGTCGACTACCTCAAGTTTGACTTCTGCAACATGAATGTGTGCTCTCCCACCTCCCATCGAAGCGCTCACAGCAAGCGTCCATACTCAAATGCGTCGTGGCTTGCGAGCGTGCGTGCAAGGAGTGCGGCGATGTGTATAAGCCGGATCCACACGCAGTGCCACGGTGAGACATCCGAGGGCAGGTGATGCGATAGCGGGAAAACAGGGACACCTCAAGCGTGGGCCACTTACAGTCACATGACCTTGAGAACTGCACCAGCCATTGTCATGTCTCAGGTTGATGCTTCTACCAGGCGTGTTGGGGGTAGGCACTGCGCAGCTGTGATAGCATATTGCAGCCCGGATGCGTGCGCCACGATGACGATGAGTGCAGGACGCAGACGGAAAGCCTTTGGCCTCGGCAGAAACGGCGTACACGCGCATGTCGGACGCGCTGCTGGACACGGGCCGCTCCATTCTGTTCTCACTCTGCTCGTGGGGCGCAGGAGAGCCCTGGCTGTGGGCCGCTCCCGTTGCACACTCCTGGCGAACGTCTCGCGACCTTTTTGCGGTACGCAACCACCCTGCATGCTCCCACGCACAAGCTGCCCGCACTTGACCATGCAGACAAATGAGCCGGGGAACCCACATGCCGCATTGAGCAGAGCACTGGTATCACACCTCGCCGCCTGTGCTGACCCATATCTGCACTTAGATGTGACCATTGTGCCGCAAATAACACGCACTTTCACCAGCAGGCGTGGTACCTGCGAGCTGCCCGGATAATACCCGCGCAAGGCGGGGTCAGGCACAACTCATGTTGGTGCGAGTGCAGGTGTGGGACGAGGACGAGGTGCAGAGGCAGGTGCTGCCCAACTACCTGCAGAGCGTGATGTCAGCCGTGCGCAGCCAGGCACACCTGGCGAAGTACGCGCGGCCGGGCGCCTTCAACGACCCCGACATGCTGGTTGTGGGCCTCAAGGGCATGACGCCCTATGGTATTGTCCAAAAGTGCCCCCCGCACATACCGGACTGCACGCTGGGCTCATACATCACCCGCGAGCGCTGGGGCATGGTGGGGGGCCTGAATCAGCATGAGCAAAGGTGCGTCCACCTTACTGCGCTGGCACTCTCTACGTCCATGGTATCTGCTGCTACCATGGTCGTACTGACAATATGCTGTTGTCACAGGTTCTGGGGGATGCAGGGCGATGTGGCTTGGCCCTCACGAAGTACGACGTTTGCCGGCTTTTGTACATGAGAAGGAGGACGTTCGCTATCTTCCGCTCGCGTTGCCCACGTTTGCAGTTGTACACAAGAACCATGCAAACCTCGAGGCCCTTACATGGCGTTTTGGTCCCGAATTGTTCGTGTTGCTTTTATGATCGTGAGCTTTGTATGATCGCCCCCTGTACACGTTGCTGGCAAGGTTCAGCGTGGCATATATTTCTCTTCCTCTTTTGAAGTCTGACCTTTGCCACCTACGCCAGAAGATGTTCCCATTGTCCAACTACTCGCTCCTGGAGTTGGACAATGGGAAGAAGGGGGAGTGGGCGTTCCTATGGAAACACGGGGCGTGAGCCTTGGGTGTCTTTGTCTCATGACTAAGTACCAACCCGGCCCGGTCCTGTGAGAGGCACCCGGTGGCGTAGCCTGTGTCGCAACTCCCTAGATGCTAGGAAGTGCAAGCTCGCTTTTAGATAATGTGTTCGAGCAAAAATATTTTCGTGCATGGAATGCAAGTGTTTGTGAGCCAAGCAAGAGCCTAGTTGCTGGAACAGCAAGGCTTGATTCGACCAATTCTTCTCTTGATGCAGTCGCCCAGTTGCGGACTTTGGATGCATGAAATAGAAGCCGCATTTTGGTCTTGATTTTGTGTTAGCAAGACCCTCTGCCCGGCTTTCCTGTTCAACCTTGTCAACAGGCTGGCAGCGGGGTGCTCATGATTCTGCCTCAAAAGGCCTTGCCGGGGCCAGATGTAGCACTATGGCCGCCACCCTTGCCACACTGGAGCGCTATGCCAGTGCTCTGGCAATCCGCAAGCAACTCGTCCAATGCCAGCAGAGGCCGTGCCGTGCGGCCTGTACGGTGTCCTTACTTTGACATGTGTAGGTCCACTCATGTCAGCGCAACGACCACTGGGGAGACAAGCGATTTATACGCTTTGCCTGCAGGACGCACTTTGCTCTGTGGTGCATCATGGCGTCGCCGCTCATCCTCGGCAACGACCCGCGCAACATGGGCCCGGAAACCGTCAGTATTCTCACCGCAACTGAAGTCATTGCAGTCAACCAAGACCCCCTGGGCCACCAGGGTGTGCGGGTGCATGCCAACGGCCCGGCAGAGGTGTGGACAAACACTCACATTCTGCTGTTCGATTGTTGCGTGTGGTGGCAAGAATTTGCCTTTGGTACACAGTTCCTCTGCTTGCAATGGGCAGATTGTTTTGGGACGCGTCACCTAGCTAATGAGTGGCAATGCTGAATGCATGCAAAAGCATGCTTGTGTGCATGTTGCCTTGGGAATGTGGTACAACCCTCGCGTGACTACAAAGTAGCGTGACTCCAAAGTGTTGGTCGGTTGCCTCCATGCACAAAGAGGCCGTGTGTGTGTTCTACATTAATGCGGCGAGCAGACGAGCCACATGGCATGAGGGATGCTCCAGTTCCTAACACAAAAGTGCTCTGGGCAGCCATGCGCGCTTGTGCACGGCACACAAGCAGGCAAGGCGAGATCGCTCACGTGATGAGGCATGCAGATATGGCGCAAGCACATCTCTGGCTGCCGCATGGCGTTCCTGCTCTTCAACACGGGTGCGGAGGCAGCAGACGTGGAGCTGATTTGGGGCCGTGACTTTGGCGCCGAGGATGATGTGTGCATTAGCGCGTACGCCGGCCAGGGTGTACGCAGCGACTGCGACCGCTGGGCAGAGGGCGGAGAGTGTGAGCGCAACCCCAAATTCATGTTCACACGGGTGC
>NW_028323673.1:0-34575 GCF_984573655.1 Nuphar pumila | reverse complement strand
AACCGAACGGAGAGAAAACGTGCGCGCAGGCAGGTGAATCAACAAGTGAAGGCTGAGGCGCGGAAGCGGGCGGACTTCGAAGCGGTTGGGGAGGGCTCCGCGTTCGGCTTTGTGCCGCTTGCTGTGGAGTCGTACGGCGCATGGGTGTCGCGGCGTCGCGGTTCCTATCAGAGCTTGGCGATTTGGTAGCGGCGGCGGGTCGGGTGTCTAAAGCCGCTTTTGTCCGGACCGTGCGTCGGGAGCTCAGCTGCTCCCTTTGCAAGGGCAATGCGCGCATGTACTACAACTCTCTCTCATTGCTGTGCGTGTTGGACACAACTTCCAGCCAGGATGTGATGAGCCGGCAGAGGGCCCGGTTGAGGTCTGACTTGCTTCGTTGTTTGTTTGTGTGCTTTGTCTTCCTTTTTCTTTTCTTTTGTTCGTCTTTCGGTAGCCTTTCCTAGATTTGCTGGCCCTGTCGCTTGTAACACTCATATGATTTGAGCGCATCAAGGGCGTCCTTGAAACAAAACATCCTTTCAGCCTGTCCCGTACTCGCGGCTTCCCCGAAATCAAGTTTGCTGCTTGCCGCGAGACCTTCCTTTCAGCAACGCTGACACCACTAAGCAGTTTGTAAAACACATGAAGGCGGAGTTGCTGGCATCGGCGGAGTGTCGCCCAATTTCAGACCAAAAAAAAGAAACGACGACACGCCAACTTTGACATCATGCAAAGGTGTCCGCCCAACATCAAAATGTCTCCGTGACGAGAGTACACAGCACGAGAACCTTGAAAACAATCAATGTCATTCGACACCTCCACCAGCTCGGACCGAAAACACCCAGGTCGCGCCGGTATTGTCAGAACCGTCGATAGGCCCCCCCACCGCCAGCGTGTTGCCGTCCGCGGAGAGCGCCACAGAAGCGCCTTGGTATGATACCTCACCGATCGCATCGTTGGCGACCAGCTTGATGCCTGCCGTCCAAGCGCCCGTCGCCTTCCTTGCAAACACCCAGGTCGCCGCGCCGGTGCGGCGTTCCACGCGCTCACTGGGGAGAGCGGCGTGCCCAGCGTTGGCCTCCGCGTCCAGCCCCGCAAGTGCGCGCTCACCGAGGGGCCTTCCATGGCAGCTGCGGGTCTGGCCGCTGCCCTGGGCATCCAGCACTGCCCCGGCGGCGTCACGGTGTGTGGCACGCCCATTGGCTCGGACGCGTACGTTGCTGCCGCTTTGTCCGACCGCGCGGACGGCATCATCGAGCAAGTGGACAAGCTCATGGCGCTGCCCGTCAGCCATCAGGCGCAATTCGCCCTGCTCCGGTCCTCTCTGTCCATGCGCATGGCGCACCTGCTGCGCACGGTCGCATGGGACCACCTCCAGCCCAGTGTCGTGCGCGTCGAGGATGCCATCATGGTAGCCGCCAACACGCTCTTCCAGGTGCCTGAGGTCGGTGCAGCGTCTACACGTGCCGTGCAACAACTCCGACTCCCTCTCCGGCATGGGGGCTTTGGCCTACGCGATGCAACGTCCCTCGTCGCGGCCGCCCGCGCTCGTGGCGGGAGCCTCTAAGGCGCAAAAGGCCATGTCGATTGGTCTTGACATATGCCAGCCCTTCTCGGGCGCGCTGCGGCCGGCGTTGCTGTCGGCCTGGCAACGCGTCTTCGACGACGCTGCCGGCGAGTGCGAGTGGGCAGAGAGCGCCCGGGACCTGGCGGCGGAGTTCGTGCTTGAGGACCTGCCCCACGTCCAGCGGGCCGTGTCGAGGCTCGTTGGCGATCGTGCGGGCACGGCCATGCTCGACGCCTGTGACACCGACACCGTGGAGCGCCAGCGAGATGCGGCGCGCCTTCGCAGTGCCTCAACTGGCCCGTTGTCAGGCTGGCTTACTGCACTGAACATGTGGTCGGCTCTGCGTCTCACTAACGCAGAGTTTCGCATGGCAGCCCGGCATCGGCTCGGCTTGGGGGTGCCGTCGCTGATTGACATCCCTCCGTGCACCTGCTCCGCTGGCGATTCGACAACGCCGGACCACGCTCTCTCGTGCAAACATAACGCTGGCAAGGCAATTGTGCGCCATGATTCCTGGGCTTCTGCCTGGCGCCATGCCATCCGCCGCGCTGGTTTCGCGTCGAGCGCGGAGCCGCTCTACAGCAGCCTTGCAGCCCCGGGGCGCAAGGGGCTGCCAGTCAACGTCAGGGTGACATCCTCGTGGTTTGGCCTGACGGTGGCGTCCGCATCCTGGACTGCGTCGTCACGCACCCCGCGGCTGCGTCGTACATGCGAGACGCTGCGGAGGCTGGAGGGTCTGCGGCTGCGAAGGCTGAGGCGCAGAAACGGGCGGACTTCGAAGCGGTTGGCGAGGGCTGCGCGTTCGGCTTTGTGCCGCTTGCTGTGGAGTCGTACGGCCGCATGGGTGTCGCGGCGTCGCGGTTCCTATCAGAGCTTGGCGATTTGGTAGCGGCGGCGGGTCGGGTGTCTAAAGCCGCTTCTGTCCGGACCGTGCGTCGGGAGCTCAGCTGCGCCCTTTGCAAGGGCAATGCGCGCATGTACTACAACTCTCTCTCGCGCATTGCTGTGCGTGTTGGACACAACTTCCAGCCAGGATGTGATGAGCCGGCAGAGGGCGCGGTTGAGATCTGACTTGCTTTGTTGTTTGTTTGTGTCGATGTGTGCTTTGTCTTCCTTTTTCTTTTCTTTTGTTCGTATTTCGGTAGCCTTTCCTGGATTTGCCGGCCCTGTCGCTTGTAATAAACAAAGGGACAGTGCTTGGATAGAGTCGGGATCTTGTCAGTACCGATCTCTATCACCTCGCCTAGCGTAGTCTGCCACACTGCCACAGCGAGGCAGCTCATCCTGCCCTATGCTAACGCATCCTGCAACTTGCATTGTGCACTCTTAGCTGTCATACTGACAGCATAACAACTGGTCACAAACCTTATCTATGTCTCGGCTTTAGTGGCTCAGGGCCACTCCCTCCACATCCTAGGGGGACAAAGGAGATCACCATCACTTTGCATGGGAAGACAGTGGGCACATCGGCTTGCAAGGGGGCATCTACATTCTCGACTATCATCAGGGGTACATTGCTTCGACTATCTCTGGGGAATCAGCTGCCATGAGGTGGCACAGGAGATTGGGGCACACCAACTTTGGCACCTTAGCTGACATGCAGAGGAAGGGTCTCCTTCCAGGGTGCACTGTGAGCCCCTCTGATGTTTTGAGAGCTCGAATGGATGAACCCTGTGATCCATGTGCTGAAGGAAAGATGCACAGGACCACTCACTCTGCAAGGGGGGGTAGGGCTACCACGATCAGCTTTCGCTTACACTCTGACTTCATGAGCCCGATTATGACCCCCGCTGTCTTTGGGGCTCACTATGCTCTCACCCTGCTAGATGAAGCCTCGAGATTCTCCATGATTAGACTCATTGCCCAGAAGTCTGATGTCCCCACAGCCCTCCCCACCCTCCTCAGACAGTTTGCTATCCAACGGGGAGCTGCAGTCAAGCGACTGCGCACTGATGTTGGGGGGGAGTATGTCATTGCTGAGCTGGAGCAGGTACTGGACAGCCTGGGCATCTGGCCTAAGAACACGGCTGCCTATACCCCAGAGCAGAATGGCATGGCAGACAGAGAGACTCAACCGCACCCTGATGGAGAGGACCAGAAATTTTCTCAGGGAATCGGGACTTCCTCCATCTCTGTGGGGCCATGCCATCCATCATGCCAACAACATTAGGAATGCTGTTCTCTATGGACCTACCAAGCAGATCCCCTTCTTATATTTCACTGGCATTGACACTGACCTGACCCAGCTCCACCCTTTTGGCTGTGCTGTACATGTACACATCCCAGCTCACAAGCGCCACAAGCTGCAGGCTAAGAGTCAACAGGGACGCTACCTGGGGACTGCTGGACCCCTCAACTCCAAGAATTTCTGGGTCCTCACTTACTCGAAGATCACTGTCTCATGTGATGTGGTGTTCCAAGATAGGCAGCCCCAACCTTCCAGCCCCCCAGCCTCCCAACCCCTCTCCCCACAAGAACAGCTCTCGGTGGAGACAGACCATTTGGACTCAGCTTCCCACCCTGATGACCCTGCCTCACCTACCGCAGCTCCTCCATCCAAAAAACAGCCTTCCCAGCTGCAGCACCTCCCACGATCACCCCGGCCCCCCTGACTGCAGCACCCCTCCTTGATGTTACAACCCTCCCAACTGCAGCCTCCCACCACACTGTTATGGT
The DNA here is from genome assembly GCF_984573655.1 of Nuphar pumila. NCBI lineage: Eukaryota > Viridiplantae > Streptophyta > Magnoliopsida > Nymphaeales > Nymphaeaceae > Nuphar > Nuphar pumila. Next base: position 30,353 of record NW_028323673.1, on the reverse strand, counting down.
TCAGCCGGAAATAAGCTTAGGTAACCTACTAATATAAGCAGTTAGAACAATTCTGAGATTAGCATAACATTATTTTGGCATTAAGATCAGCAAGGCCCGAGGTCGGATTGTGCGGTCGGTTTGCAGTCAATTTCGATACGGCAAGAAAACAATAACACAATGTTGGCAATGCCAGAAAAGGTAATGTCAACAATCTCACACAACCGACACGGAGGGATGATCATGTCCACGCATAGTGTATGCTACAAAGACATGATAGATGTGGCATCTATTTAAGAGGCTGGTCACGCCCTTTCTAGGCGGTGCGCAGGTACACCTGCACCAACCATTCTCGGTTCTTTCTGCGCTGCTTGGAATTTCTCACACACTGCATCACACACTAGCAAGTGTACAACTCTCAGCCGCGACAATCTACCGTCGTCTTGTCCGACATGTCAAAACGCTCGCCAGATTACTTGAGGCTTCTTTCTCTCACTACAATGTGCGTCTCCTCAGTCAGCGCCTCCAACAGGCCGGTGGAAAGCGAACATGTGGACGATGCGGCCCTTCCACCCTCAAACACTGAGGACTCACGCAGGCTGGACCGAGTTGGCGGAGCAGTTGGAGAAAAACGAGACATCTTGCCTTGCAAGGGGATTCCAGGATTCGCAGAGCTGCAGTCGCTGTCCTCCGTGCTAGTGGAAAGGGGGTCCGAGTGTCTGCGGTGCATCAAGTTGCTGATTGAGATGAGCATGTCAGGCTTGAGCACAGACTGCAGCTGCTGTGCATCACCGATGGTGAAAGGGGCAACCTCATCTTCCCCGACGTTCCCCAGTAAGCTCCTGCTACCGGAAAAGGTGTCGCGTTGCATGCTCTGACTGCCAACATTGCTGAGCCGCAAATTGACGCCTGCTTCCAGATCGCGGAGGATTGCACCCTTGATCGACTTGAAGGGCTCGAAAGGGCTCCGAGGAATGTTTTCCATTGTGCAACGGTTGGAGGCCACAACGCTCTGTCGATCTGAACTCTGTGTTCGGTGGTACTTTCTCTGTGGACACCAGCTGTCTTGGGTCTCTCGAGAGAAGGTGCGGCTTTCCCGATCCCATATCAGGTGGACAACGACCATGCAGACGTTGTCACCGGTGCGCCTGTGTTTCCATGCCTTGAGTGCGGCTTGCAGCACCAGCATGGCGCTGCACTCAGACGAACCTCCACATGCAACAAGCGATACAACCTGAAGCAAGAACAAAGGTCAAAGGTCCGCACTCTCAGCATACAGATCTATCGTTTTTGTGTCATCAAGTGGGCCATGTGTCGAGTGGCGCTACCTGTTTTTGGACCTGAAAATGCTTTGCAGCAGCGGCCCCATGAGCTTGAGACGAGGGCATGGCTTCCTCACCAACAGAGCATGCAGACTGGCCACAATGCGTGGATGTGTGCATGACTACGCCATGAGAATGACATTGGCGAAGGCCCATGTAAGCATATATGCGTGCGCATTGTGTGCACTGGCTCGGATTGAGTCGCTCCAATGCGAAAGCCGTCCTCCAAGGCATGCAGTTTGGCTTACTCCGTGGGAGCATCTGGAAAATGGCGCCTGGCGATATACCTGTCAGCTTTCCTGTATCTGACTGTGCCCGTCGACGTGACCGTGAGGGCTACAACACCACATGACTGTCCTGACGCGGGTTCGAGACTGTTGCACCTGCTCACTGTCAGACAGGCCAGAGATAGGTAAAACCTAGTGACTAAAGGGCGATACCCGCAACTCTCTACTGACTGAAGGGCGAGACCCGCAATCCTGTAGTCCTCTCAGGCTCATGTCTATATGCACAGTATGCCGTGTTGGGTTCGAAGATTAAACGCATGTGCAACATGTCAACAAGAGATGCCCACAGAGGTTGTGAGAACAAGCAATACGGGGCAATGAGGGTACCTCCTGGTTGGACAGAACGTCCCACACACCATCTGTTGCAATGATGATATACTTGTCAGTGCCGGGCTTCAAGTCAAAGCAGGTGATTTCGGGAACGCATGTGCAGCCAACGCTCTGTGCAATGTCGTCGCCAATGGAGCGTGTGATCATGATGCCTGGTGCTGGTGCATCTTTGAGCCAGAGCCGTGGCTCCCCAGCCAAAACACCCCTGATCCGGGACTGCTCTACTCTTGCTCCACATTTCTCCACCCTGCATATCATACTATTTATAACGTCAGCTGTGATAATGGCCTTCATGGCCGGAGGTGTTACATTGTGGCACCGCATACCGCATCTATTTCGAGCTAAGCAGTAGCCCAAAATAATAAACCTGAGGCAAGCCTCGCAAGTACCGTCATAAGGCGGAGCATGCAATCAGAGTTTGCAAGCTAGAAGGGCAAGCAGGCGCATCACAGATGAGTCACGAGATCACCATCGCAGACTAGCTATAAACTAGTGTACTCCAGTACAACCACATACACTCATTCCAACTTTCGGCGACGCAGCAGCAGATGCATTTGTTGCATTGTGATCCTGTCTGTGCAGACCTCGACCATGACGTTTCCAGTCACCCATGATATGAATTCCAGCGCTCCCGGGCAGTGTTCATCTCAACAGAGATTTCAGTGGAGGGGGCATTGTGCTGCTGAAGCCTTATACATAGAAATGGCATGGCTTGCACACAGGTGCAGCACACTGAGCACAGACTGTGTGATTTGCGGGAGTAGATGCCCAAACATGCACGTTTGCTTGGAACAGAAATGGAGGTCGAATCCCAATCTGGCAAGCACTGACTGAGCAATGCAGGTCACTGGGCACAAAGTTAACATCACATCACAATCCGCCACATGGCTCAAACGACGCCTCAAATCGTTGTCGTCGTCAAGTCAGCCGAAAATGCCGCGGCACTTCACCCCCTTGGGTACAGTGCTGTGGGGTCAGCTGTTGGCAGGAATGGTGGGGTGTGCGCACCGGACTCGTTCACTTTCACGAGCTGCGCGATGGTCACTCGAAAGTGCTGTTGCCACCATCCCACCTTGCTCCGATGCAGATCCCATGATCACTCGTGAATCTCCACACGTAGCAACGTACGCCTTTATCCCATGCATCACCACCACGCTGGATGTGGAACCCGATGTTGAAAGGTCTAGCCCTTGGCGCCTCACGCACCAGTCCGTGATCGTGAATGCATCCATCAGCGCCTTTGTTACCTGCACAAAAGTGCAGCAGCCAACGTTGAGCTGGCTGATTATGACGTTTCCGTTTTCCCTCGGTCGAGCAGCTGTCGGCATCGAGAGCAGAGATACCTTGATATCCTGGCTGTTGCACAGAAGGTGTACTCCGCATCTAGTCATCAATAATGATCGCGTGCTTACGCGCAGTGCGCAAACCCTAGAAGCGCAGGTCCGCATATCCATCTGCGAGCCTGCGCTTGTTGCGCCATCCTTGATCTGAGCGCGCACTCTTGCCGTAGAGGTTTCCTGTCTTGCATATATTGCCGTCGCCCTACGGGCACTTGTTAAGTCTCCGAAATATCTCAGACAGGTTATGGGCCCAGCGCGCTTCCACTGCGCACGAGATCGATGAAGACATGAATTAAGACAAGACCTCGACTCCAAGATGGCGACAAGAATTATAAGGGATGGGCCCCAGGAGACACTGGGAGAGGACACCTGGCCATTCTGGAGTGAACAGATGCGTGCTTTTCTCTTTATCAAGGGGTGCGCACATTGGAATGAGACAGAACTGCCTGACGATGCTGCACCCGAGGATGTACTGAATGCCAAGACTGCTATGAACTGGATGAAGCTATGCGTCTCCACACGCTGGGCGAGACGTATCAGGAACCTAGAATCGCCCTTTGCAATTTGGCAGGCGTTTCAACAGCACTATGTCCAGCACCTCCGCACCAACATAATCGAATTCCAGCAGAGGCTCTTCACCATGAAACAGGGACCGTCGCAAACTGTGGACGACTACATGGATCAGGCATTGCTACTCAATGACCGCCAGGAAGCCATGGATGCGCCTCTACCTGACCACACCTTGGTCAGCCACGTCATCTCCTCTCTCAATGCCTCACTGGCTCTTGCGAGACCCATGCTCACTCTGAATGCAGCAGGATACACCATGGACACACTGAGGACTGCACTCTGCACTGTAGCCAGGCAGCATGCCTCCCCTCCACAAGCCAACCTGACGATGGGGAGACAGGGTAGAGGAGAGAGGGACAGATCCAGCAACACCAGGAGTCCAGCAGGTGGAGCACCCACATCAGGAGGGGCAACCGACAGAAGAATCCAGTTGAGGGAAAGAACTGCAACCACTGTGGCAACCTGGGCCACATTGCCCCCTACTGCCTCCTGAAGTTCATGCAGAAGATGGAGGAGCTGCACTGCAGTGACCAGCCTTCAGGCTATGCGCCTGGCTTCCCTAAGCGAGGTACTCCCCCTTCCTCATTGCCATTCACCCAGGAGTCCTCTGCCAAGCCCCAATCGATTGTATGTTCACTGTCACTCCATGACTCAACACCACAACTTGAATGGGTACTGGACAGTGGGGCCTCTGCGTGCATGTCCAAAGAGAAGGGGGGTATCCTTGACTATGTGGAATTTGACAGACCTAGAGAAGTGCACTTTGGCAATGGCTCTGTTGAACTGGCTTTTGGGAGGGGCAGGTCACCATTCCCACCGCTCATGGCAACATTGCTTACAGCAGACTCTCTATGTGCCACAACTAGTCACCAACATGCTGTCCGTCTCCTCTCTGGTAGCTCAGGGGCTTTCTATGCGCATCCAAGGGGAAATTGATACGATTATCATCACCATGGGTGGGAGATCGTCGGGACAGCCAGCTTACAAGGGGGCAAATATGTGTTGGATGGACAGAACGGCTATGTTGCTCTGCTGCCACAGCTGAGTCAGCTGCCATGCGTTGGCACAGGAAGCTGGGCCACACTAACTTCGGCACTCCAGCTGAGAGACAGAGGAAGGGACTCATTCCTGAGTGCACAGTCACTGCACCTGAGTTTGTGAGAGCTGCCACTGACGAGCCCTGTGACCCCTGTATGGAGGGGAAGATGCACAGAGTGTCCGACCCCCCTAGACAGCAGAGAACCACAGCCATCAACTTCAGACTGCACTCTGACCTCATGGGGCCCATGAGGGTTCCAACTGTGAAAGGGGCACGCTATGTCCTGACTTTGCTGGATGAGGCCTCTGGTTTTTCCATGATTCAACTGCTTGCTCACAAGTCTGATGTCCTCTCTGTCTTGCCTTCTCTCCTCCAGCAGTTTGCAACACAGAGTGGGGCTACAGTCAAGAGACTCAGGATGGAAAATGGGGGGGAATATGTGGGTGCAGAACTGCAGGGAATCATTGAGAACTTGGGCATCTGGCCGGAGAACACTGCTGCCTACACCCCTGAGCAGAATGGGATGGCTGAGCGATTGAACCGCACTTTGATGGAGAGGACTAGGACCTTTCTAAGGGAGTCTGGTCTACCTCTCTCCCCGTGGGGACATGCCATCCACCATGCAAACAATGTCCGGAACTCAGTCATCTTTGGACCCACCAAGCAGATCCCGTTTCTATACTTCACTGGTGTTGATCCTGACCTGTCTCTACTCCACCCCTTTGGCTCAACAGTTCATGTCCACATCCCTGCCTCCAAGCGTCACAAACTGCAGGCCAAGAGTCAAAAGGGACGCTATCTAGGGACAGCTGGGCCTCTGAATTCCAACAACTTCTGGATTCGTGTTGACAACAAGATCACCATCTCATGTGATGTTCGTTTTCAGGATGAGCAGCCTCCAAACCCCCCAGCTCCCAACGCTACAACCCACCTTTCCTTACCAGAGCTTGAAGTGGAGCCAACATAGGAATCCACTGACCCAGCTCTCCCCTCTGATGGCTCGGACCCAGTTCTCCCAACCCCTTCAGCTGCAGCCCCTCCTTTGGATGCTCCAGCCCCTCCAGCCAGCCAACCAGTCTGCTCCTCACCATTCCTTCCTCTTCTTCAAGGAACTCCCACTATCAGCAGGCCCCTGCAATCCTCCCAATCCCTACCCCTCCAGGCTCCCTCAGCCTCCATGGACTCTCCAGACCAGCAGCATGCCTCTCCAGATACAGCCCTTCCTTCTGATGACTCCAGCCCAAACCAGGAATTACCAACTCTGGATCTGCTGGAAGAGACTGCCGAGACATCAGGTGTGCTCCCTGATCCCCCTGAGCTGACTGCAGGGGGAAATGACATTGCGCCTGATGCTGAACTAAACGTTGCACCAGCATCAACATCAGGGCATTGGCAGTCAGCCAGGGGGAATAGGGAGAGCACTAGGAGGGCATGTGGGAAGTATTCGGCCCACACTACATCAGGTGGACATGGGAAGAAGAAGAAGTCTGTCTCGTTCAACATTCCATCCTCCAGAGAACCCACCATGATCCCTGAGCCTAGCCTATCCCAGTCCACCACCACTCCTACTTACTCAGCTAATGCTGCCAGGGTGGTGGGCTTTGAGCCTGACCCCAAGACTGTGGAAGAAGCACTAGCCAGACCAGATGGGGAAGAATGGGCTAGGGCAATTGATGCAGAAATGGCTTCCCTGTATGAGAGACAAACATGGGAGGTTGTGTCACTACCAGCTGGGACCAGAGCTGTTGGCAGCATGTTTGTTCTAGAAGTAAAAGGGATGGCAGATATAAGGCCAGACTTGTAGCTCAGGGCTTCTCATAGAGGGAGGGCATTGACTACAATCAGACGTTTGCTCCGGTCTCCACCCATGCCACACTCAGAACCTTCTTAGCCACAGCAGCAGAGCAGGACCTGGAGATACGACAGGTGGACATCAAAACTGCCTTCTTATATGGGGACCTAGAGGAGGTGGTGTATATGAAACATCCTCCTGGGTACCCTGGTCCTCCAGGCACTGCTTGCAGGTTGAAGCACTCTCTGTATGGGCTAAAGCAGGCCAACAGACAGTGGCACCTCAAATTCAAGGAGCAGCTGCTGGCCAAGGGATTTACCCCATCTCATGCAGACCCTGCTCTGTTCATCAGGGTTGACAGCAAGGGGAAGGTTCTGGCCATGGTCTATGTGGATGACTGTCTCATTGCTGGCAAAACATCTCAAGAGGTTCAGGAGGTCATCAGGCTCCTCTCTTCACTCTTCGAGACTAGGGACCTTGGGGCACCGGAGGACTTCTTGGGCATTCAGATTGTCAGAGATAGAGCCAAGAAGACCATCAGCATCCATCAGAGACAATACATTGAGAAACTCCTGGATGACTATGACCTCACAGGAGCCCCACACAAGCACCTCCCCAGCTCAGCCTTCAAAGAAGGCCTTCCACTATCCCTTCCTCTCTCCTCCAAATATCCCTCTCTGGTAGGATCGCTCCTCCACCTGGCCAACTGCACTCGACCAGACATCTCCCACCTGGTAGGAGCTCTGGCCAGGCATCTCAGAAAATCTCTCACCTGCCATTGGAAGGCAGCTACCAATCTCCTTCACTATCTCTCTGGCACGAAGGATCTAGCCTTGATCTATGGCACTACTAAGGGCTTTGTGGGCTACACGGACTCAGACTTTGGAGGAGACAAGGAGACAAGACGCAGCACAACTGGAGCCACCTTCCTCCTCCATGGAGCAGCAGTGACATGGCAAAGCAAACTCCAACCTACCGTCTCACTCAGTACAACCGAGGCTGAATATCAAGCAGCAGGAGCTGGAGCTCGTGAGGCTCTTTGGCTGAGGAAGTTGCTACCTGAGTTGGGGGTACCTGTCATGGGGGCTGTAATAGTAAAGGGGGAAAATGAAGCGGCCATCAATCTGACGAGTAATCAAATGACGACTCCATGCAGCAAACATATTGATTGACATAGCGCATCATTTTGCCCGTGAAAGAGTTGCATCTGGCGAGATTACTTCTGTACATGTACCCTCAGCTGTGAATGTGGCAGACATTCTTACCAAGGCTTTGCCTTGGGATTTGTTCTTGAGCCATGTGGCTGGGTTAGGCCTTTGCAGGCTACATTAGAATTTGCTTCTTGTCTTTGTCCTGTCTTTTCATTAGTGGTGACCACATGAGGGGGATGTTGCACAAAAGGTGTACTCCGCATCTAGTCATCACTAATGATCGCGTGCTTACACGCAGTGCGCAAACCCTAGAAGCGCAGGTCCGCATATCCATCTGCGAGCCTGCGCTTGTTGCGTCATCCTCGATCTGAGCGCGAACTCTCGTCGTAGAGGTTTCCTGTCTTGCATATATTGCCGTCGCCCTACGGGCACTTGTTAAGTCTCCGAAATATCTCAGACACTGGCACGGGCATCACCATTGAGAAGTCGAGGAGTATGGCGCAGAGATTCCACCATTTTGTCTTTTCTTGTACGCAGGCAAACAAAGTGAAGCAGTACATGAAAAGGCCGCCGAGAATGATAGAAACCAGTCTGCTCTGCATGCACAAACAGGCGAGGCTCAAATTGCAGATTGGCGATGGCATGCTATTGGCAGATTGAGGGAAAACAATTCACAGGCCCCGCACCGTCAATTTATGCAAACTATGGCAAATGGGCATAAATTGGCTATGGGCGGTGACAACTATGAGACACACTTCGTATGCATCATTTTTGTCTTGCCATTGTTGGGCAACATCAAAGCAGAACCACCTGCCGCCTGTGAGGGATGGCTCGGTGACTGCACTGCGTGACAAGTACAGATGCGAGTACAGATACTAGTAAGGTGTTACAGGACTGAGACAACCATGCACACACCTCCTTCGGCCCAGAGTCGGTCATTGTATGTGGTGAAAGGATGTGCTTGAGAATGACGGGCATCACTTGGGCAACAATCACTGCAACATCTCTGCCCTGTGGCCCGTGTCCGTCACAGACGATGAAGTGGTTGTTGGCATTGTTGTTGTTGACTTGCATGCTAAAGTGGTCCTGATTTTCCCGCTTTCTGTCTGACCTGCTGACCAGGCCAATGTGCTTCAAACCTGTGGCCTGCACGCAAATGCAACATGCAACTCAACCCCTTCAAACTTCAAAAGCAGCAGACATTTTGTCTTGACGAGATTGCATGGAGGGTTGCTGTGGCAAGGGTGGTTGACAGGCTCAACGTCGTGAGATCGCCAGTTTGATGATGCTGCTTTGTGGTGGGGCCCACGCCTGCAAACTGGGCTCAACAGAAGCTCAAATACATGGCATATGCTGGCAACAGCGATCAAGTCCTGACCTCCTGCGTCAAGTAGCTGAGTCGCACAAAGTGGTACGGAGTGAACAAACCAGCCCATGGGACGGACGCAATTCACAAGGCCCACAAAACTATGAGATGCATACCACAGAGAGGCTAGGCAAACTGTTGGACTCTCGCTGCACTGACAGCACTGATGGTTTGAGAAGCATTTGTGGTCACATCCCCGCTGAACGACTGATGCTCTTCCGTTGATGCGAGTCAGTCCGCTTCGCGTTCAAGCCGAACAGACAGAGAAAATCATGATGCAAAGCGAGATGTGCTTGTACCGGTATAATCTAGTTTATGGATAGTCTGCGCTTTGTGATCCCGTGACTCATCTGTGATGCGCCTGCTTGCCCTTCTAGCATGCGTGCTCGGATTGCATGCTCGCCCTTACAGCGGAACTCGCGAGGCTTGCCTCAGGTTTTTTGTTTCGAGCTACTGCTTAGCTCGAAATAGATCCTCCTCCGCGGTTTGCCGTGGCTCCCTCCTCGAAAGTGTTGTTTGCGGTGCGAGTATGCGGTGCGACAATGTAACACCTCGGGCCCGAGAAGGCCATTTATCACAGCTGACGTTTTAATGTAGCCAGCCTCGGAGGCGGACCGCAGACGAGCAGACAGCACCGCCCACATCGCTCAAAGAGAGCTTCGCACCTCGGTAAAAAGTTGAACACGTGGCACTGTACATGAGGCCAAACTTGCGGCGTGCTCCGTTTGCGTGAGCCCTTTTGGTTCATCACTGGCCTCTCCGCTATTGCGTCTATGACCAGGCAAATGATCGCTCAGCAGATGCATTTCAGGTATTCCTGGCAAGCTACTGGGGGAGCTGGCTGAAGGTTCAGGGCCAATTGAGGTGGGCCCATTGCCTCCAAGAGTTAGCAGGTTGGACGTTGGAATGTCCTTGATGACATCCTTCACCTCGTTGAGCGAGATTGGAAGAGGATCACTCCTTCTAGGAACCTCGTAGGTGCATTCCCTGGTTCTCCTCTGTCCCGGATTTGATGCAAGCCCATTGCCTGACATCAGTCTGTCCAAATCCCCGAACGTATCCTCTCCCTGGCAAATGTTGAAGAGCCACTCGTCCTCTGCTTCATTGTTGCGGCAGCTCAGATTGGATTCCCAGTATTGTGCAGTGATGGCGGAATCTCTGAGTTGGGAATCCGTGGTCCTATGCATTTCCGGAAGTTCGAGCATGTGCCGATCAGGCTTGATGGGAGCCATTGCTGGGGAGTCGCTCGCTGCGGCCACGGTACTCTGCGCGATGTCTGGTACACGAGATCATGTACGAGGTGCATACGACGACCCGCTCGTAACGTGGCATTAGCACGAGCATTAGCGGGTCATCGTAAAAAACGATGAATTGTCGCAACACTATCGCATAACTCTTGTCGTTTTCGGCGCCGGCCAGAGTTCCCAAGCGGCTGTGGGACGGCTCAGTGACGTTTTCGGGAATCGGCGCAACAACTTCTTGGCCTCAGTCTGAGCGTAAAGCCACAGATGACTACGTATATTGCAGGTCTCGAAGCGTTTGCTTCATCTTCCTCAGCGCTATAGATACTTCCATGCTTAGCTTGTTCCACCCTTGGGGTATGTATAATGTATCGTGGAGCGCGCACATGCAAGGAGCCTAAAAATAGCTAGTTCGTGAACAGCCTGAAAACACACACACACTTTGAAACATAGTCAAATATGTCGTTTCATGTCCTCACACGTCAAGTAAGGAAAGGTGCGATGCAACGCACCTGCACGCAACCCATGGCAACCGTCGAAACCAACCGGAGAACGTTACATCAGCGGTTGGCAAAAAGCTGTACCATCTGGGCAGCGTCTCTGAACACGCGCATTTTCGCTACAGAACGAGCACACATAAATGTCGTGGACAAGGTTTCTTACGCCATGTAAGACTCTTGGCTTGTCATAACGTCGTGACGTATCCGACATGCATGTGTATATGCCAAGAATCGAGGCACTGTGCATGGTGACAAACTTGAGACTCAACGAGCAGAGAAATCTCGTGATTTATTGACCCATGCGACAATTCGGTAAGTTAAGATGAGTTTTACGGTGATCGCAATGCCCGTGTCCGGACGGCAAAAAGTGGCGGACGCCCGCTGTAGATTTGGGGATGGGAATCCCCGAAACACGCAGAGCTCTATTCAATATCACTGATACAACTTGTGAGATCGTCAAGCTGCACCGATGCTTTCCAGTATGCGCTGGTGGCACACTGTCACTGCCTCCCCGTGACTGGTACCTGGGCTATCTACAGATGACAACATGACCCAAAAGAACGGATTGTTTGCCCGGCCAATGCCATGGGCCATTGTGATGTTGCTGTCTTCGTGTTGGCTTTCGATGTTTCGATTTATCTCAGGGTATGACATTGACTCAAATGTTGGTCCTCAGTTAACGAATCGAACGTAGGGGCTACCGTGAGCCACTTGTCAAGCAAGCGCCTGTGATGTAGGCACGCTATTCGCTGCATCGATTGATCTGAGGCCGATTTGGTTATCATCATGGGGAAAAACACGGACCGTCTGTATATCACCGCGAAGGAATGGAGCACAGAGCATGGGGGCTTCAAAAAGAAAGGCCACTTGCCTTATCAGCGTTTACCCTTCAACTGCTGCGCGATCGCTTTCAGTCCTTTTGAGGATCCAGTTTGTACGGAGGATGGTACAGTATACGACATCACCAACATTGTACCCTACATCCAAAGGCATCATAAGCACCCTGTCACTGGCCAGCCATTAGACCTGCAGGACCTCATCCCTCTGAAATTCCACAAGAATTCAGATGGAGAATATCACTGCCCAATTCTCGCAAAGGTTTTTACTCAGGTGCGTGCAAGTCTCAAGAGCGTCGGCCTGTTGGGTTGCTGTCATTTGCCATCTGCTACATCAAACCCATGCCAACCAGCATTCTATAGTTGCAAGGATGAGTACAGAATGATGGGATAGTGCATAAACAGCCTGTATGTAGCGCTGTTGCAAATTCTATGCATGGAGTTGTCACCACTTGCATGGACATCCTTGTTGCACACGAAGCTGGTCGACTTCAGCCTGGTTTTTGGTGGAAACTGGAAGAAAGCCAAACGCAGATGCCTGATTGACACATCTGAAATGCGATACGTACCTTTGCTTGTTGCCCACAATTTGATTCGTACTTTGACCAAAGGCTTAGCAAGACTAACCAAGCAAGGTTGATTACAACAAAACTCAAGATGTTAAGGTACAGCTCACTCCTATATCTCCTGGGATATGGAGATAATCCAGCTATGAAGAACAATCATATCATGATTTATGGTTATGGAGCATCCTGGGATATGGAGTTGCTCCAGTAGGAGCGCTAGTGCAGCTTCTTGCTCGATGTTGAGCACTCGTGTTGCATGCAGCACAGCCACATTGTGGCAGTCAAGATCAGTGGCAATGTATTCAGCTACGAGGCCATTCAAGAGCTCAATGCCAAGACCAAGTGCTGGAGAGACCTCATCACAGATGAGCCATTTACCCGAAAGGATGTCATTCACATCCAGGTGAATCAACACCGCGTGCCAACATGTTTTCAATGACGACTTTGAAGGAGTCGAATTGGCTGGTTTTATCGTTCGCTTTCACAAGTCCGTATGCAAGCGCCGGACCGCGGAGGACAACGCTTACATCTCACCAGGTTGGGCGATTTAGATGACAAGATGTTGTCGCCATTGCAGCACAAATGCAACCTTGTTATCCCTTGGCCATGTCAAACGTGTTACGAGTTAATGTCGCCAACGCAGCATAGGCGAGGGCCACTGCAAAGATCGCCCTAGGCTTTTTTTTTCCCCGACAAGCGCTACAAGTACAGCAACTGCACTGAAGTAGAAGCAATCCCTGAAGGGTGCTGAGCCGGTGCGGTGTGCTGCAGGATCCGATGCAGCTGGCAAAGCGGGAATTGGCAAACTTTGACCATGTGAAGCGGGAAATTGATGTCTCGGAGCTTCTAAATGAGGACGAACTGTCCGTCATTCGCCACGCGTCTGCCACGATGCAAAAGGTCATGGAGACTCTCAAGGCGGCAAATGGCAAGGACATCCACGAGCCAAATAGCCGCAGAGCTCTTGCCATGGCGCAGGTCTGCCCTCTCATCACCTTCTCAGGTCAGATTGGTGCTAGGATACGTGGTTTCAAGCATTGTTGCCGGTCAAGCAGAGATCGCTATTGCCACGAATGCTTGCACGCCCTGTTGCAGGGTGTCCTGCGCTCGTTTCAACTTGTTGGCATTCCAGTTTCTGGGACGCGACTACGGCTTTGGGGTGCGCACATGTCGGCAAGAGACGTTGGTCCTTTTCTTGTGTTCATTTGCGCAGCTGCACACAAATGTGTTGCGCTAAAGTCTGCGTACAAGGCGAGAGGCACACCGGTGTTTTGTGGCAATAGGACTCGCGCCACTTTTCCGCCGCATGTTCCCAGGCAGTCCAACTCTCGACCCAACCTCCGACAGCCTGGCGAGCCGTCAATGCACGGGAAAATCTGCAGGAAGAAAGTCAGCATATCTTTTTTGAACAGGCTCAGTTTACCATCCCTCTAATTGCGTGTCATGCATGGGTTGGACGCCCACTGGTTCTCATGATGATTGGCCTTGCCGCATCTGAGTTTTATTTTGCTATGAGTCCTGTGTGTTTTATCACAAGATGGAATTGGATCACCATGAACGTGGCTTGGCAACGCTTTCAGGTGGAGGAAGCTCTGAAGAAGAAACGTAGCTCCAGTCAGAAGGGCAAGGGTCAGAACGTGGGAGCACAGGGAGGGAAAGCGGATGCACCCGTCAGCGCTGCTGTCACGGCGACTGACGATGACGACGACGACTGGCGCACGAAGGCACCGGCTGCCACGCGCACAGGTGTGGAGCCTCCACAGCCTCCCTTGGACACATTCGCAGACAAAGGGAACAATTGCCCAACGTTTCAAGACCGGCCTATGTTGAAGATGTATCTTTCTATATTACTGCCGTATCCACATGGATACTGGCAAATTTAAGTAGTTTTTCCTTGTCTAACCTTGCAAGTATCTGCACACTCTCCATATATTTGAGATGGTGTGGCTGTACTTGAGTGCTGAGTTCACAGTAGCCTCTGCGTGTTTGTGTCTGTGACCCAGCTCTGCCAAGGCTTGCTTGGCACCTTCTCGGTCGCCGTGCTTTTGCGTCTCTTGCCATTAATTGATTGCATCGCTGCGTTGCGACTGCAGAATAATAGTTCTTAAAAAGCCCTCGACGTTTCTAGTGATTTTTTCATACACATGGAACAGTAATGATGCAGTTGCGCTGGCTAGAGATAACTGTATCGGAATAGTGAGCTAGCTTGCGCAGCGCACCCTCCCTTCCGCACTCTATGATGTGTGTGGGCTTCAAACTTGACGCATCCGGGGCCGAAGGCCACTCATCATTATAAGTCTCTTCACAAGACTCCCTCATGGCCTTTGTCATCTGCAAGTCTAGGTTAGAAATCGTGCTATTGCTGCCATCACCCGAGAAAAGTCCTGTTAGCATGTCAACAATGGCGGCAAAGTGGCGCAGTGATTTTCAAGCCAGGGGCGAGCACCTGGGACACAGACGATCACGAGGAATCAGAGCGAAAGCTGGGCAAGAAGGCTGTCGCAGAGCGCAAGCGCAAGGAGCTGCAGGACGCCAAAGAGAAGAAAGGCAAGCTGGTCCCGCAAACGTGGTGGCACGAGCACTACAAGCCGCGTTACGAGCTATCAGTGGAGACCACGGGTGCTGCCAGCCGGAGCTTCACCTCCACCTCACAAAATGTCGTCACAAAGAATGAGCGCATCCAGAAACTCGTGCACAGGTGCGCCCTCCTTTCCACGTGCAAATCAGTCTTTGGATTCTCCACTTTGCAACGCGAGAGCTAGAGTCGGGCTGTAACAATGCGCATTTCTGGGGTAAGGAACTGTGGTGGGGTGCGAAAGGAGCGCCTTGTTTGGAAGTGCGGGGAGCGTGTATGCAGAGCTCCATGCTCAAATGCCTTGCATGATTTACATCCTAGCTTTTGACGTGTGGTCTCTTGACTCGGTTGTGGCGACGATTGGCTGGCAGTGGCGTGCGTCGTGAAGAGCTGATGATCCGTGATGTCTGCAGGAACCCCACCAAGAAGGCATATTGCCAGCTTCTGACCAACAAGGGCTCACTCAACCTCGAGCTGCACTGCGAGCTGGCGCCGCGAACGTGTGAGAACTTCCTCGCCCTCTGCGAAATGGGCTATTACAACAACACAAAGTTTCACCGGAGTATACGGAACTTTATGATCCAGGTGCGCTGGGGAACCCGACCTCGTGCAAGCAGCTTTTGAAGCGGTAATAGCTCTTGGCAGTCCTTGCGGTTGCTTGATCTCCACATTCGACGAAAGTATCTTGCGCAGATACCTTCTACAGCCAAGCAAGAGACACGTCATCAAGCTGCTCGGCGTGCGTACATACATATAGTGTTCATGTCTGGTTCGATGTAAATGGTCCATGGAGGAGCCAGTTCTGTGACCTTGTGCAAGTTGAGAACGGCGATGCAGTAACTGCCTCCACCGTGGTTCATCTTATATGGAAGCCCAAGCGGTGGGGCTTGTCATGGCAGTTGTTGGTTGCCCAAAGGGGTGGGGGGGGTCGGATGATGCTTCGTCGGGATATGTAAATCAGGGCGACCACGAAGTAAATGATTTCCCGCAGCAGAACTCAGGTGCAGGTGTCTGCCGTAGATGAGTGATCTAGCGTGATGAGCGTGCAGGGTGGGGATCCTACGGGCACGGGGGAAGGCGGGGAGTCAATATATGGCAAGACTTTTCCGGACGAGCTCGACTCACGCCTCAACCACGATGGCCGAGGTGTTGTGGCAATGGCAAACAGCGGGAAAGACACAAATGGGTCGCAGTTCTTCATTCTGTACAAAAGCGCCCGGCACCTGGACTTCAAGCATACAGTCTTTGGCAAAGTCGTCGGCGGTCTGGAGACCCTCACAGCCCTGGAGAGTGTGAAAACAAGCGACACGGACCGTCCCGTGGAGGACCTTAGGATCACAGGCGTGTTTCATCTCACCCGAGCAGGCTGATTGAAGTGCATTGAGATTACTTGCATTCACAGATGGAAATGCGTCTTACTTGCCTGCAGATACGTTTCTTGCCCACAACTGCCAGGCCTTGCCTGTTTAGGTGCAGAAGTTGAGCTTTGCCTGATTGTTTGCTCGTGCAGGCAATACGTGCTTGCAGGGTGGGTGGTGCAACCGGTAGTAAAATGTTCGTGTTGCTGCATCGGTTGCAGTTATGATAAGAACTTATGTCTCAAAATGGCTGCAGACAATGAATGGTTGATGGTTTCCATATTCTCAGCCGCGTGTGGGCCTGCAGGTTGCCAAGTCTATGTCAACCCCTACAGAGAGCTTCTTGAGGAGGAGGAGAAGGAAGCAACTGCGCGGAAAGAGAAGGAAGACGTGGAGCAGAAAGGCATCATCCCCGACAGCGAGCGAGCAGGCAAGTGGTTCAGTGACCCCCGGTTGGCTGCACAGACCCGCACAACTGCAGAAGCATTGGCCCCCCCTCCAGAGCGGCTTCCCCATTCAACAAAAGTTGGTGTTTACATCAAGCCTGCTGCTGTGCCGGAGGCTGAGGCCGCTCCAGTCCGCGCAGCAAAGAAGGCAAAACCGTCCATGAACAGCGAGTTTGATGCTTGGTGAACATGTCGTGACTACTGGCTTCCATTGTAAGTATGTATGGTGCATTCGATCGTCCATTTCGCATGCATGGCTGGTGTGGCAACGTGCGTTGGCACGGTCAGGCTGTCCATGCACAAGCGTTCATGCAGCAAGAGAGGATACGAATCACCATATGGTGCCGCGTAATTGTCAGAAACCTCACACAGTTTTGGTTTCACGCCTCTGAGTAAGTCGAGCAGACATGCCACCACCTACACGCACATGGCAATGCCCTCCAGCAAAACGCCCCTTTGTTGCATCTCACCAGTCCCAATATGGCTCGCATACCGGTACCTAAAGAGGTACATGAAATCAGAACTTGCAAGGTCACACATCAATAAAATAAAGCAGAACATCAATACTCTACCTCAGACATTTATGTCACTATTATAATAATCATAATGACGCTCCTGCCATATCAAACAATGCAATCAACGTGGTGATGGTGATTGGGCCAGTACGATCATCTAGGAAGCCTATCTACTTGTCGACGCATCTCAAGCAGGACTAGTACGTGAAAAGGCGATCACCGAGGATTATGGCAGCAAGTGGAGAGAAGAACAGGCTAATGAGGCTCACGGTCACCCATGATATTGGTCGTCTGGCGAAAGCATTGTCTACAACAATTGCCTGGATATGCCGCTGACAGAATGTGCGCTTGTACAAGTAATAATCCTTCTCATCACGAGGCAAGCCGCAGCCTGCAAGGGTACATGTGGCAGGTGCAAGGCAATGGGGTTGTGGGGGACTGCCAACATGACTGCATCTCGTGACTAAATCACATGCCATGGCAAATATCTCAGATGATACAAGCTCAGCAGACCTTAGATGCAGCGAAAGACGTGGAGCGTGGCAGCTGCAGCGTCGTGGCACACAACACCACCGGGGGAGGGGGCCTGTCCATCACATCGACATGGGCAGGGTGTCCGGAACGGTCATCGATGCACGCCAGAGGCACGCACCCCATTTGCGGAGCACTGCCGTTACTGCCTCTGGCGCTTTCGTTTCCCTGAAACACGCGCCTCTCCTGCACCACGCGTTCCGCTTCTATACCGCCGTCACTGCCTCCGGCGCCTTCGTTTTCCTGAAACACGTCCCTCTCCTGCACCACGCGTTCCACTTCTATACCGCCGTCAATGCCTCTCGTGCTTTCGTTTCCCTGAAACACGTCCCTCTCCTGCACCAGGCGCTCCGCTTCTATGCTCTCTGCCTCCTCCACCGGCCCTCCTGCAGCCCCTCCACCATGCTGCGCTCCACTGAGGCGCTCGAGCAGACTTCCTCCGACGTGTGCCAGAGCGCTTGACAGCTCTGCTCGAGGGCAGGGGGGCTGATAGACAACTTCGTCGTCGGCGTCCGTGTCCGAATCATCATGAATGGTGAGGCCGTCGAAAGACGGTACTGCGCGCTCTTGCTCGGCAGCGACACGCCCCTCCAGGTGTGCAACTGACTCGTTACCGGCTAACAGAACAGCTGCCGCGGCTGCATCCAACGACGCTCGAGACGTGACGGAGCCGTTATCGTGCGGCAGAGCAGCGCCACTAAGCAGACGGCGAGATAGGTCACAAGCGCAGCGTGCCATGAGGAGTGCATTGCGGCACAGGGCGGCCAGCGCTGGCTGTGAAGAGGAAGACGCTCCGCCCTGTTGGGACCCTAATGGAACGCTCGCCGCTGGAGATTCTGAGTGCTCTGTCAATGCAGGGGCAGTGGGGCTGACAAATGCCTGGCAGCCAGCCAGCTGGGCATCTTCCGGCATGCCAGCTTGCCCGATATGACAGCCTTTATCGCGGAGTGGCTGTGCCTCGCCAGGGAAGTGTGCTGGGAGAATCTGCGATATTGAGTTCAGGAGCGATGCCAAGGCCGACAGCATGTCCGTGACGGTGGCAGATTCAGATGGACGAGGCACTGGGGGGGGGACATTACTAGAGGATGGGCTTGGCTCACCCAGGGGGGACGAGGTATCTGCACTGCGCAGAGCGCAGGTCGTGCGGGACAGGACTAAGCGGATGCAGCTGAGGAGGCGGTCCGTGTCTGCCGAGCTGCTGAGGGCTGCAGGGGAGCCCTGACAGGCTTTTAGTATCGTTAGGTGCACCTCTGCAGAGCTGATGTAGATTGTATTGAGGCGCAGGAGTGCGTTGTACATGCTGTTCGCCACCGCGCACGCACCAGCACGCTGAACCTGCAAGTGACACGTAGGATCTCAAGGCGACACTGCACACGCGATGCCGAACTAGAGCACAGATGGGCATGCTTGCATGATGCCTGTCTGAGACCAAAAGCCAATGACGGTATTATTTAGAGGGCAGATTCGTTGATTCAAGGGAGGCAGGAAGTTTCTATTCTGTTTATTCAGTACAAATGCCATTCTAAAGCGGCCTTGTCGACCAGCTAAGGCGCTGCATGGCACGCTCTTTCCAATAGGAGTTGGTTTTACCAGACGATAGCTGGCAAATGCATTGGTCCGGGAGTGTTATCTTGTTTGGGACGATGCAAAGATGGCCCAGGACGTGGCAGAGGTACTCTAGCAGGTGGCAAAGCTGCAATACCCATGCAACGATCACTGCCATTCTCCACTCTCATCGCATCGCCGTGTACGAAAAGAACACAGAGGTGCCTGCTTGAATAACAGCATGCTGTCAGCAATGCGCTCGACACAGAGCAAGGCAGGAGCAAAGAGATTTTGTTGGCCAATCTATGGATTACAGAGGCCTGAAGGCTGTCAATCGAAGAGGGGCGCACATCTGCCGGCGTCTCCGCAAGGCGTTTGTCAGCTATCCAAGACGCAATGCAGGCATATAACGGCACCTCAAACGCGAGATCTCTGCTGGCCAGTGCAGGCCGTTTGGACCCAGTGCTGGCAGCAAGCGGGTGATGTAGGAGCACCTTCAGAGCTCGGCACGCAGGTGCCCAGTGCTGCTCCACCTTGTCCAGGTCGAGGGAGTCGGCCCCTGTCCCGAAAATGCAGCCCATGAGAAGAGAAACGACGTTTCTGACCTCACCCGGTCGTCTGAAAGGGTCAAAGGTTCAGTGTCAGCATCACAAGAAGCAAATCGCCACATGAGCTGCAGCAGGCGAAAACCTGAAACCAGCAGGCTTTTCGAGATGACAGAAACGCAGCGTGACAAGCTGCACACCGAAACCTGAAACTAGTCTGAGACATTGCAACTTGACTCGCCCGATACCCACACCCGCCGATCAGCAGGCGCGTAAACTGTTGTTTCATGGAACTTCGCCATGACGGCATCATCAAGTCGATTAAAACTCTTGCGCGGTCGCAACTTGGTTTCGCTGCGATGCTCTTACTCGGCGCACGTCTACCAGCAACATTGCACCGCGAGACTGGATCAACAGGAGTGGAGGGGCAACCGAGCATGGAGGGAGCACGCACGGGCTGGGGGAAAGCAGGTTGTCCGGCGAGCCTCGCCGGCCTATCAACGACGCAACGGCACTGCGGCTTTGCCCGATGAGCCGCACCCAATTGGTGGTGGCATGGGCAAATGGCGCCGATGAGGAGGCGGCGAGCGAGAAACGGAGAAGTGCCCCGAATGCGTCGCCTCGCATCTCCGCGACAACGGCCAGCTGATTCTGCAGCTGGCCGTTGCCTGGGTCGAGCTGAAGCGCTTGCTTGTAGTGCGATGCTGCAATGTTGTGCACCTCTCTTGCGTTGGCTGCACTGGCTGCCAGGTCTGCCAGGTATCTGCTCTGAGCACACTCGATTGCAGCGTGCTCACCCAAAAACAAAAGTAGAAACCATATTGATCAGGAATGACGCCAAGGGCCAAATGGCGACGCAAACGCCGACCTAATGAGCCTTCCCAGTTGCAGGCAAGTGGTCTCACGAGATTGAATGATAACATCACCATGCACGCGCTCTTAGCACAGGAAGACAAGAATGAGAGGTAACACCCATATTGCTAACGACAGTCTCAAAAGATGCCGGCAGGTCCAGTTGTTCTAAACACGGTGCAATCTTTCAAGTCGCACATTGCAGGCCACCTGGAGTGAAAAGGAGTATTTCATACCTGGTGAGGTCCCCAACTTTGATCAGACATGCGGACACGAGCTGGGAGCAGTCTTGGTTTGCGGGAAAGCGAGAGAGGGATTTGGTTGCTGCCTCTCGTGCTGCATCATCAAAGGCGATAACAACACCCACATCTCCATAGACATGCTGCAGCTGCACGATTAATGTCTTGTAGAACACAATTCCGGCTAATAATACGTCCTGAAGGTCTTTCTTGGCCTGCAACCACCACCACCATGATGCCAAGGGAAATGTAATGAATGGACCCACCAGGACTGTGCAGAACAGGACGCACAACGTCTTTATATATGTCTCTCTTGCTTGAAGAGGCGTCCTTTGTGTGACTCAGCGGTACACACATTCACATGATGGCGTTGAGGACTTCCACATGGGGGAGGCATCCTCGACCTGTAGAGAAGACAGAGGAGACAAGATAACATATTGTCTTTGCTGGATATTTGGACGGGTAGAGCACGCTGGCTGTTGCGCAGTGGCCCACTGCGTGGGAGCCCGAAGGTCCTCGCGTGCGAGAGTCTGGCTATGACACCAAGATGCTGGACTTGTGCACACATCTCAGCCACGCCCACCCCTCGAAGCGACCACAACACACAAACGTGTTCTGATGATTCCACTAGGGACATCTCTCAAAAAAAGTCTACAATGGGCGGAGGACGCGACAGTGTCTCCCGTCCACGGCTGAGTAAACGATCCGGGACAACCGACGATTGCAATTCGTTGGCGCAAACCATCGCACAGTGCTCCATCACACACTCGAGAACAGGTCATGTATTGCGGTACGCTCCAAAAATCACGATGAGCGCCGGTTTGGTGTAGTCGCTGAGTTGCCGTCAGAAAAGTGGTGCCCATTGCAGATTCTCGAGATACGTGTGCTGAGGCAACATGTCCCACGAGATTGCAGGGAACGCCCCCTGGCGTTGGCATGGTGAAACCAGAATTCAACACACCCACAGCGCCGAAAGCGCACTGCCGCGTACCTGTGCTTGCAGGGTTATCCTGGTCGAGGCGTCCTGGAGACGCGATTTGCAGCACGCAACGTAGTTGTACCATGCGTGCTTCCAGACTATACTGACAACCATCCTGTCCTGCAAAAACCACCAACTTTAGTAATGACCGTTCTAAAATGGAAACTCACGTGCGAAGAACCCTGCAAGGACAATGCCGAAATGCCCTGGCGCACTTCTCATCCAGCAACATGATGGCCGCAAATAGTACAATTTTCATCTTCAAGAATACTGACAGAACATGCCCTTATAACTGCTCCAAATACGGCACTTGAAAAAGGTAAGCGCTTTCTGGCGGTAACTGCGAGGCTTTACCGTGGCGACCTGCAGATTCGATAGAGCAATCTGCTTGTAAGCGCTCGCCAGGGTATCTTTGATAACAAGATGAGCATCCAGCGCAGATGTATGTGACGCGAATGCGCGCTGCGTGACCCTGGGTCGACCATTTTACGAAACCGCGATCCATGATGGCTAACAACCTGGAACCTATACAGGCTCTGCGCATGACCCTCGGGTCAGAACCGTGTTGAACATAGGCAACATGCAGTTTTACCACGAGGCAGTTTGTGCAGCCTGGTATGGCATGGGGCTGAGATGCACTGGTCGAGTATCTCGAGATATCTCGGATATCCAGGCCTTGCGACAAGCCTATCGCAGGCCTATGGAGCCTTACAATCATACTAAGGGATCCCTTGTCAAGGGCATTGTATGAGGCCAGTAGTGTGATTGCATGAAGGGTTTTGCCCGCCCTCTGAACTCAAATGCCATCGGGGGAGCTTGGCCCTTCCTTGAACCCTTCATACCAATATACTGGCATTCCTTTATCTTGCTCGTACCTTGTTGCCTTGTACCTTTCACTTGCTGTCTAGCCTGTCCTTTGGCTGTCTACTGTGCACCTGCCCAAAAGCAGCAGTTAGCCTGCCATCAGCATGCTTGCTGCTGTTATGCAGCTTATTTGATGGGCCGCAGAGCAACGGTGTGATTGCTCTCCATCCAATTGCACAAACAGTATTGCTGACTGCCCCCAACCGTGTTGCAATCTAGGGATGAGATATCTGACAATATAGTTGTTTGTAGATAGTGCCTTTCTCGATTGCTATTTGGCCCACAGTATTATGTCGATCTGATGCTTGTATTCTGTTGGAGCGAGAGCACAGCAAGTTGGAATAAAGTCTCAGCTCGATCTGGGTGTGATTGAGTTGAGACTAACGATGATCTTCGCTGTCAGTGACTCGTTACCTCTAATTGTAATGTTTTAACATTAGTCTCAACTCCACCAGCTCGAAATTGGTGTTCGACCTGGCTTCTGGTGTCCTTCCTCGGTTTTATTTTTGGTTTCTGATAGTTTGGCATAGGTCGCCGTCTTCTTGGCTTGTTGGCTTTTCTTGTGTGGCCTTATTGCTGCCGTCGGAGGTTCGACGTGCACGGGACCCGTGTCTTCTCCTCTGTTGTTTCCCCGACCGCCAGGCAATACGACCCAAGATACGCGCCCAGATCCTATTTTCATTAGTTTCTCTTTTGAATTTGCTGCCTGGTCGGACTGCTTTGTTTGTTTTCTTAGTTTTGAAGGCGTTTGTGACGCCTGTCTGCTGCCGGTTACGTCACCGCTGCGTCTTACGGTGTTTTCTTTGTTTTCTTCTTGTCCCTTGCGTTCGAGGCAAGATGTCGGAGAGCTATAAGGGTATTCCCAAGCTGAATAGTTATGATAGTGGTCAGTTTCCCTCATGGAAACGTCTTGTGTTGGGGTATTTCAGTGCTCATGCCATCAAGAACTATGCTGTGATTACCACTCCATCACCAGATGAACTTGATGCTATGCCACCAGCCGAGGCCCACAGCAGCACGTGCTATCGCTGCAGTCAATGCCGCTGAGCGCGCTGGACATGACGCCATTGTAGGCTCCGACATTTTAAAGTTCCTGGGTCCCGAGATGAACCGCCTCCATGTCAGAACCCAGTCTGGCAAGCAGATGTGGGTTGACATAACCAGGGATTTGAGGAATGGCGTGTCACTCAAGCCCCGTCGCTGCAGCGTGCATTTTCGGCGCTGGCCCCACGAGCCAATGAGGGGATTGCAGCCTACTGCGATCGCGCGCTCATGCTTGCACAGGACCTGAGCGATGTTGGACGTGAGCTCAATGATGCCTTCCTCATTGACGCAGTGCTGCAAGGCTTGGTGAATGAGCGGCCTGCCTGGCAGCCCGTCCTCCTGGGTCTGCGTGGTGCAATGACAGGCCGTGAGACCCTGCGCTCGCTGCGAGGTCGTCTGGTCGAGGCGGAGTCGCGCGATGCCTGCCGAACTAGGACCGACTGCGACTGCTTGTGCTGCTACAACTCGCGCTGCCGGTGATCAGCGCGTTGCAGACCTGGAGTCTCAGCTGCGCGCCCTCCGGCCCAGCTCAGCCGCGGTGGCAACAGGGGAACGGCCGCAATTCCAGGCGAGACGAAGGCCGCACCGCATCCTCCAGCAGCAAACCCACGCATGCGGTTGCTCCGGATGAGTGTCTGCGATGCGGCAGCAAGGAGCACAGGGTCCGGGACTGTCCACACCCTCCCATCGTTCGCCGGTGGCGCCCTCCCCCCTGTCCTGCTCAGGTGCCGGCATGATGTCCAGGCTCGGAGTGGGTCTTGGATTCGGGCTGTAGACCGCACATGAGCCCAGGAGGGGAGGGCGCATTTCGTAACTATCGACGCCTTACACGTGCCTTTCCCGGTACACCGGTTGCAAACAAAGCGGGGAGTGGTGTCAGATGCTATTGGGATAGGTGACATGGTGCTGTGGGGACCTGGTGGGGAAATGCTCTTGCGCGAAGTTTTGCACGTGTCAGACTTGGCCGGGCCCCTTTTCTCTGTGTCGACGGCTGTGGATGAGGGCTTCTCGGTGCTGTTCGCACCAGGAGCCCAACCAGGAGAGCCTCACCGCGTGCAGCTTGTGTTTGATGGCTCCATATGGCTTACCGCCACCCTGCGTGGTGGGCTGTATTTCCTTGACCAGCCGCACCATGCCAGCGCAGCTGTCGCGGGACAGCTAGCATGGGAGCAGGCATGGCTTTGGCATAGAAGGCTGGGCCACTTGGGCTTCACCACGCTTGCTGATCTCGCCCGTCGACACATGCTGCCTGGCTGTACGCTTACTCACCCGCTTAGCCCGGATGAGTTTATGCAGGCTAGCCGGCACCACGCTTGTGTGCCTTGTGTTTCTCACAAGCTGCGGCGCTCGCCCCACCCCAGTCGTGTTCCTCGGCCTGTTCGCATCCTTCATAGAGTGCACATGGACTTGTGCGACCTTCCGGGCACCGGCACGTACTTCGCCACCATCATCGACGAGGCCACGAGGTTCGCCTATGTCGCATTGCTCCACCGCAAGAGTGACACGGCGCTGGCTGTGCGCGGCGCCATTGCGTGGTACGAGTGTCAGACTGATCGCCGGCTCAAGTGTGTGCGTCATGACAACGGCGGCGAGTATGTGTGCGGCGCGCTCAAGGCATTTTATGCTGAGCGTGGTATTCAGCCTGAGCCCACACCCCCCTACACCCCTGAGGCGAATGGAATTGCCGAGCGCCACAACCTGGTACTGCTCGACAAGGCACTGCCCATGTTGGCAGACTCGGGGGACGAACGGCACGGGCTGCCGCCCTTGGGCACGCATCATGTGGGGGACGCGATCCTCTACGCTAATGACCTGCACAATGCCACACCGTCGTCGGGCGCCCTGGTGGGCCGCACGCCTGTCGAGGGCCTGCTCCAGCATTCACTCAGCTTGGCGGCTTTCCGGCGTTTCGGCAGTCGGGTCTTTGTCCTCAATCCGGGTAAGCCGCACAAGCACCGGCCCAAGCTGGAACCGCGCGGGCTGCCCGGACGATTCTTGGGTTTTCAACAACCCTTGGGCTCCGGCATTTACCGCGTCTTGCTCGACTCCGGTCAGGAGGTGCGCTCGCAAACAGTGCGGTTTGACGAGTCGCCGTGCCCACCCGCGCCGTTACTGCTCCATGACCCTTCCACGATGACGCCCGCGCCTGCCCCTGGTGTTGGCCCCCTTCGTGGGGGAGGTGATGATAGCGATGACGATGATGATGACGACATCGTGCTTCACGAGGGGGGCGCAATTGAGCAGGAGCCCATTGATTCTGGCGAGCATGCACCTGCGGGCGACCAGCCGGAAGTCGGGGAGCTGCAAGAGCACGTCGCACATGAGCCAGCCGCGCATGGGCTCGAGGAGCCAGCCGCTGCAGACGCGTTGCCCCCTCAAGCTCTGCTTCAGGCTCAGGTCCACCAGCGCCCTGTGCGCGCTACGCGAAATGCCAACCCCCGATACGCCGACCATGCCAGACAGCGTGGACGTGCTAACGTGCATGCCGCAGCAGCCCGTCATCTGCGCTGGTCATCCCCCCTTTCGGAGACATGCCTGATCCCCGCCGCTACAGAGCCCCATCGCCGGCTTCCTCGTTCGCAGCCGACTGTGCGCACTTCTGAGATGCACCCTGGAGCTGAGGGACTAAAACCTCACCGACGACGACGCAAACGAGCTTCGCGCCAGCCTGTGGTCTCGCAGCCTTTTGAACGTCAACGCACCGGCGGCACGTGTCGGGGAGTGAGTGAGCGGCTCAAGAAACCGCTGGGCCGTCGTGGCATGCAGCCCTCGAAGGAACCGGAAGCTTTCGCTGGGTCAGCCTGGGGGGAGTGCTCCACCCGGAAGTCTGTGATGGAGTGGGTTGCCATGGCAGCCAGCTCCGCACAGACAGCCAGCTGTGAGACGGCTCCGCGCACAGTGCGTGAAGCAATGGCACGGGAGGACTGGAGCGAATGGAAGGCTGCCATTGATGCTGAGGTGTCTTCGTGCGTCGAGTATGGCGTCTTCCAAGAGGTGGATCTGCCACCCGGCAAGCAAGCCCTGCCCAGCCACATCGTGCTCGACCGCAAGCGCCCCCAGCCTGGCGAGTCCAAGGGACGCTACAAGGCTCGTTTGGTGGCCGGAGGTCATCGACAGCAATACGGTCTAGACTTCGATGAGACGTATGCGCCGGTGTGCTCCTACCGCAGCGTGCGCATGATCCTCGCCATCACAGCACACGAGGGACTCGAGCTGCGGCAGTTTGATATCAAGACCGCCTACCTCAACGCCGAGCTCAAGGAGGAGGTCTACATCACACCCCCCGTTGGCGCAGAGCATCTCGCGAGCCCGGGCAAGGTGCTGCGGCTTCGTCGCGCCCTTTACG
Source organism: Nuphar pumila (assembly GCF_984573655.1). NCBI lineage: Eukaryota > Viridiplantae > Streptophyta > Magnoliopsida > Nymphaeales > Nymphaeaceae > Nuphar > Nuphar pumila. The sequence goes on along the minus strand of NW_028323673.1, from coordinate 3,195 downwards.
GCTTGCGACAGGCCGGGCGTGCTTGGAACCAACGGCTCGAAGGTGAGCTTCGATCGCGAGGATTCCAGCAGTCCGACGCGGATCCCTCCTTGTGGATTCTCCGCGGTGATTCGGGTGCTGTTCTTGCCATGTTCTATGTGGATGACGGGCTGGTCGCTGCGCGCACAGCGTCCCAAGCTGACGACATAGTCGATCTCGTGGCCTCCATGTTCACTATCCGCAAGATGGGTGAGCCGCAGGACTTCTTGGGTATTGAGATCACGCGCGACCGCCAGGCTGGTATGATCACCATCGACCAGGAGCGTAAGGCGAGAGCACTCGCTGACGCGGTCGGGGTCACCGGGGAGCGCCGTGGCGTGCCTATGTCGCCGGACACCTTCGCGGCACTCCGGAAGGCGCAGCCTGGCGATGAGATGGTTGATCCTTTGGAGTATCAGTCTGTGATTGGCAGCCTCAATCACCTCGCGCAATGCACACGGCCGGATATCGCACTTGCAGTAGGTGCGCTGGCCAGCTACAGCTCCAAAACGACACTGGCGCACCGGGAGGCGCTGGTTGACGTGGTGAGATACGTCGGCAGCACAGCATCACGAGGGATCACTTACGGTCACACAAAAGCGCCTGTGGAGGTGTGGTGCGACGCCAACTTTGCCACGTGTTTGGACACGCGCCGCAGCACGGCGGGCTGGGTCGTCGCCATGTACGGTGGAGCTGTGTCGTGGCAAAGCAAGAAGCAACCCACCACGGCCACCTCGACGATGGACGCAGAGTATCAAGCGTGTGGAGCCGTCACGCGCGAGGGTCTGTCCTTATTGAAGGCCCTCAACGAACTTGCTTTGCTAAGTGCTGATTTCCCGATTTTAGGACCTTTGTCTGTATTGTGTGACAATAAGGCTGCCATTTCACTGTGCAAAGATAGGAAGGAAGGACAGCGTGTCAAACACATTGACATAATTCATCACTTTGCTCGAGATCATGTCAACAGCGGGGAGCTGCAGTTTATCTACTGCCGTTCGGCTGATAATGTGAGTGATTGCTTGACCAAGGCGTTGCCCCGTCCTGCCTTTGAAGTCTGCCTGCTGGGATTGGGTATGTTGTTGGTTGGGACATGTTGAATCGCTGTGGCCCAAAGGGGAGTGTTGCAATCTAGGGATGAGATATCTGACAATATAGTTGTTTAGCAGGACGACGTCTTGTCATGCATCCGCGACAACTGCAATAAGTGAAATTGAAGGTTCAGGCATATGCACTATGCCAACAGCCCTCAATGCCTTGAACACCGTATTGTGCTAGCCCGCATGCCGGCCTTGCTCTCATGGTCCCCACTTAATTAACCCTGCTAAATGGGCCAATCCCGCTTGACGCGTCCACGACGGTACTAGAACGGTGCACATTGTCGTGCTTGGTTATGTGTTAGGTATGGATATACATATATCCAACCTAGCCTATGGGACTGGTATCTAAAGGTGCACCACTAGTTTTGGGACTGGTCAAGTGGTATAGTGGTAGAAGCCTAACCTGGTATCGGTTAGGACACCAGTTCAATCCCCGTCGATGGCGGGATAGCTTTATGCCGTTTGACTGGTGAGATCATGTTTCTACCCACTGCCGGATGATATTCGGACAAAGATACGGACTATTCCCATAATAAAGTGACAAATGCATCCGGTGTGTGGATCAAGGACCGTGAATAATGGGCTAAGGGAAGAGGTCGTGGACCTGCATCGGGAAGTGGGAATCCATGCACTAGGCATGCATCGAGGACGATGCCAGTTTGAAAAAACTGGGGGGATGTTAGGTATGGATATGCATATATCCAACCTAGCCTATGGGTCATACATACATCATCATCAGCCCATGGTTCTGGTATCTGAAGGTGCACCACCAGTTTTGGGACTGGTCAAGTGGTATAGTGGTAGAAGCCTAACATTATGTGAGGGTTTTGCTGCTGCCAAGCAGCTGCAGAAGTCTTGCACAACTTGTGCTTTGCGACGTGGCGTTGTTGCTAATGAAAGAAAAGAATAGTAATGCGCCAGCCCAAACAGGCGGTGGGCGAGACAGCCAGGCCTCACTCGCGCCTAAATGGAGGGCTGCAGTAACCCCCACAATAGGGGGCACTGCGGCGGCTTGCGTTGTTGCTACAAGACTTGGGGTAGAAGGTGCATTATCACACTGCTTGGAGTCGCTGATATGGCTTGCTGAACTGTGTGCTGGGGTCTTTCCGCTCTTGCACAGTCTGCTGTTGCTTCTATTGTGCGCATGACTCTGAATAGACGTATGGATTTGTTGTGCAACGTCGCGAACTTGACAGCCATCTCATCACTCGGGCCTTCCACGAGCCACGTAGTTGTACTGACCATGCCGTATCCCTCCATTTAGGCGCGAAATCAGGTCTGGGTCTTTTTCCCCCATTACATGTCAATGCTGCCCTTTTTGGGCTGGCAGTTTCTTTTTCATTTGCAAGCCCCATTGACATGATGGAAGCAGCAGTAGAGGCGGCGGGTCGTGCGTTAACACAGCGCATAGTGTGGCGCGCACATTTTTTAGGAATGCAGATGTGCTGCACGCGGCAAGCGCCTGCAGAGAGGTACTGTGCGCATAGTGTGCTGATGATGATGTATTGTTTGTATGACAGGCTTGCCTGTCCCGACCGCTGACGTGCAATGAGGTGTATCATTTCGAATGTGTTGGTCTGGTTGTTTTCGGCCTAAGCCATAGCTCTTGCTCTTTCTCTGTGCGATGTAATGATGTATCATTACATCACATAGACAATGGCAAGATGTAGACAACAAGCAACAACTACAGCACATTCGAAGAGATACAGCTCATTGAACGTCAGCGGTCGGAACAAGCAAGCCTGTCATGAACGCGCGGCCGCTGGCACGAGCCAAAACTTGAAGAGAACGACGGTACATGATAGCATTGCCCCTACATAAGCCGATGCTGAGTTCCCGTAGCGCATTGGTGACAAATGATGTATCATTATCATCATGTAATGATGTATTATTTTGCAACACTACCTCGTGCTAAGCTCGGCAATGATGCAAGGCAGCTGCGACGCCACGTTTGCGGCCGTGTGTAGAGAAGTGGCACGTGTCTTTTATGGTGTCCTTGGCAGTGCAGTATTTCAAAGCTGAGATCTAGAGAGTGCATGTGATGTAATGATTAGCGTCGAGTGCTTGCCGACGAGTGCCT